>NW_011889326.1:264828-281956 GCF_000151845.1 Pteropus vampyrus | reverse complement strand
GTTGATTACCTTCTAGATCGACTTTCTTCTGCTGTTCTTGTTTCTTTTGTGACCATTTAGCCTAGAAGTTATTCTCCTGGAAGCATGGTTAATCAGACTTAATTTATCTCAATCTACTAAGACTGGGATAAAACATAAGTAACTAACATAATGTAGTGGAGAAAAGTTTTCTTTCATCTCAGGAAGAAATGGGGGCAATGAGCTTCAGAACAAATAGTTTTTTCAGATTTTTAAAGTTTCATATAAGATTTTTTTTTTTTCACTTTAACTTTGGCTAGTTTCTGGGGGAAATCCAGTCCTATCTGTGATTCTTAACATAATATATGACCAATAATTGAGGAAATGGGCCTAAAAACTTCAGCGTTGCCCCTTTTCATAATTGAGAATAGAGAAGACTCTTCTCTCCGCCATCCCTTTTCTGCTGGCGCAGGTAGGGAGATTTAATAAAAGAAAGACAAATCATAATTTCTTTGATGGTAGAGATTGCAAGGACCAAAGGATGGATCTAAGGATGGACAGTTTCAGACTGTGGAAAATAGCCTTATTTCAGTTTGGAATGGGACAATCATTGTGGGTGGCTGTGGAGTGGGGGCTTGGGGACCTGAAAAAATAGCAAAGGAGTATTTATCTTGGAGAAGCACGACAAGCCAGGGGTCTGACAAGACCAACAACACTTGGATTTTTTTAGGTCTTAGTTGGAGCTCAAAGTCAGGTGCAATGAATACAGTGGCCTCTGAGTCACCTCAAATAGGTTCTGTTTTTTTTTTTTTTTTTTTTTTTTGAGGAAGGTAAGAGACTTGGATATTCTTTTAATTTAAATCATCAAAAGAACTTAATTTTGAGTATATCCTCTACCTCATGTGGCATGGAGGAACAACTATTGTATCAGAAAAGCCTTAGTAAATGTTTTAATTGATGTCAATATGTCTTGACTATAACTTTTGTCTCACTGATTTTTCTTTTGAAATATGAGATTTATTTTCAACTCTACAGATTATGGGTAAAATAAAATTAAATTCTCTTGGTGGGTTTTAGAGTGTTTCTGAAAGCTTATTCAGATACATGCCTGATATCTCTACTACTTCTTTTTCCAGTCTTTACCTCTTGGCATGATAGTCATAAACATGATAGTTTATGATAGTCTAAGCATGAAGTCTGCTAATTATGAAGAAAAAATTCAACAGAAGTAAATAAACCACTGGAGGGAGAACTCACCTTTGACTGTGTTTCTATTTTCTGGGAGCAGAATTTTTCTTATAAGAATTATTGCATACTCATGTCCAAACATTGCTCTCAAGCTTTGGCAAACATTTTTAACTGTGCATTAGTAAATATGCCAAGAGACCACTCCCACTGCTTGTGAATATGACTTTGCACTGCTCTATTCAGCATCATTTGTATTATGTCTCCACTTCTGTACTGTACTATTTTAATTAGAGAAGAGCAAATGGAAAAATGCTAATGCTTGTCATAATTGGGTTCATTATTTAAATGAGTACTAGATAAGCTGTTAGGTATTTAAGTATTAAACATATAATTGGAAAGTGGTTTTGTGTTCTCCAAAAGCCTTCCTGTAAACTCGATTTGAAAATTGTTGGAGGGAAAGGAATAGAAAAAAGTGAAAGAAGATATTAGAAAAATGTAGTGCAGTTGCCAGATGACTTTGTCTCTCTTTGCATACCTATTACAGATTTCGATGAAAGGTTGGCATTTTGGAAAATGTACTGTGTACTCATACTTAAGCCATAAATCTCTTGAATTTGGAGTTCAGTTTAAAAACACCCTGAGAATACTGATGCATCTCTTCTAATATGTTTCTTTTGAAGCACACACACAATGAGAATAAAACATTCTTCAAGTACAGTCAGCAGTGTGGGAAGAATTTAAATTAGATGATTAAAAAAAAGGTCACATAAATGCTAAGGCTACTAACAATTTAGATGTTCTAGATATTTTAATGACAAATATAACCTGTTGAGACTCTAGTACACTAAAGATACTCCTACACTAGTTTTTCCACTGTCTTTATGACTGTTGCTACATAAAAAGAATATTTAAAACATATGAGACATATTTTTCTGCCTTATGCTAAATCTGTAGGAGACAAACCAGAGTTCTTAATGGCAGAATAAAATTTTATTTGTAAAGGGTATATAGTCTTTGTAGTCGAATGTGATTTCGGTCTGCAGCTATAAACATATTGTTCAGATTCAGATTAACAAAAACTCGCTCTGATTTAAGTTTGTTTTGCTTCGATGGTGGGGAGGAGAGAGGTATTATTCAAAGAGAGAAGTATTTAAAAAATTAACACCTGCTGTATTTGACATATACCCTAGAGAAATATGTAAGTGGATTTTGACAGGGTGGGGTGGGGTAGTGTGCGTCTGGTAAGCATCTTTTACTTTCTGAAACTCCTTTAAAATGAAAACTCATCTGATAACAGTTATGTTAGAAGAAGGAAGTGGTCACTACCATTGTGAAAGACATGGAAACTGTAGTAGTACATTTTCTAGTCGAGGAGGCAATTCAGATCAGATTGTCTCCCAGTCATATCAGATCATAGCAGGTTCATATCAGATAAGAGTGCTGCTTCAGTTTATAGTCTCCATTAATTTAAAAAAAAAAAAAAAACATAAAAAAATTCTGAGTGCCTGGAATTTAGAAGACACTCAACAAATGTTTATTGAGGCAACAGCCTCGATGCCGGAACCAGATCTCGAGAGTTTAAATTTCAGCTCTACCACTTACTGTGTATCATTTTGGGCAAGTTTTTTCCCCCTTCATTTTTAATTTCCTCATTTTTAAAAATGAGGATAGTAATACCACTTACTCTTGAAGAGTTGTTGTAAGGATTAAATAGAAAAAAATTGATGTAGAACAGTAGACTTGTAGTTACTGTTATGTGTTAACTTCTTTTTAGTGAGTGAGTAAATTACACAAATTATTCTTAGAGGCTATATTTAAAAATTATATTGGATATTCTTCAGAATTCAATTGAAATGTTCCACTGTGATGAGTTTATGACTGGTTATTATTTTGATACCTTATGTAGTTACTGTCTTTTCTTGACTGCATAGCCCATGTCAAGACTCTGCTCAGGCATTCAGGTGGTCCGTGGAGACTGAGTCAGATATCACTGTCATTGAAAGTAATACCCAAACTTGATCAGCTTCATGAAGACAGGGCTGTGTCTCATGTTGAGGCAGCCCCGGCACCTCAGCTTGGAACTGTATTTGGCACACAGCAGTGTTCAATATTAATTGTATCAGCAAACACTGACTATGTGCTATGCCCTGTGCAAAGTAAGATGAACAAGATGTGATATTTGTACACTTAAAAAAAAAAAAAACAGTTGCTTACTAATAAAGATGACAGAGCAGTGGTGGAACAGGAAGTGCCTCAGGCCAGATGAAAAGTAAATTGAAATCTGCTCTTGCTTCTGTTCTTAACTTGCTGAGGAAAAATCATTTAACCTTTTTCAAACTCAGGGTTTTTTCCATCTGTGTAATGAGAAACAATATATTCTCTACCTATTTTACATGGATTTTTTAAATTGTAAAATTGATGTGACAGTAATTGTAAAGGTAACTTGAAAAGTTAAAATGATTAAATAATTGCAAGGATATTATTATATTTCTACAAATAGAAGTAATACTTAGGAGAAGGTTTTGATGATAAGAGCAAATAGACTGTTTGTCAAAGGCTTAGGAACCTACTTTTTCATGAACTGGTTGTAGAGACTACTCTTTGTGGATATTAAAGTTAAGAGCATTTTGTTTTTCTTTTCTGTCACCTGGTAAATTTTATAATATAAATATGTGTGCATATATGATCATACAAAGTAAGAATCATTGTTTTATAAATTATAAAACTGAAGACCAGAGAAATTCAGAGATTTAATAGATCTACATTGAATAATATATAGATTTTAGAATTTTGTAAAGTTCACATATGTGGCAAATCAAAGAATTCATAACAGTATCACACATTTTTCTCCCCTGTGTCTATTGTTCCTTTGAAAAAATTTTCCCTCCTGTCCTTGCCCAGAAGGTAATTCAATCTAGTGCATGCTTACATGGTAGGAAAGAACTATTATAAGTAGGAAATGGTAGTGTGGTTGACAGAATTTTAAGATGCCCCACAAGATTTCTACCCTCTGGTGTATGTCCTTACATAATTCTCTTCCTTCAAATGTAGACCTGAACTGTGACTATAATGAGGCTTTAAGAAAGGGACATTATACTTGGTGAGTCTGACCTCATCAGGTGAGTCTACTACACTCTTCCTACAGATGGAGATTCAGAGTCAGTGAAAATTTTTTTTTTTTTTTGACACAAAAGAGAATATCTGTTGCTTGTTTTGAATATAAAGAGAGCCACATGGCAAGGAATATGGGTGTCCTCTAGGAGCTTAGAGAAACCTGCAAGTGACAGCTGACAGTATGGAATTAGGAACCGCAGTCCTACAGCTGCAAGGAACTGAAATCTGCTACAACTACATGCTTTTAGAAGAGGAGCTGAGCTCCAGGGGAGAGTGCAGTCTGGCTGACATCTTGATTTTCACCTGTGAGGCCTGAGCAGTGAAACCAGTGTCTTTGTGTTTGGACTTCTGAGCTATAGAACTATGAGCTAATAAACTGGTATTGTTTTAAGTAGCCAAGTTTGTGGTAATTTGTGATGGAGGAATAGAAAATTAATGCAGGGAAATTAAGTGATTGGCTTTGCTATTTGTGTTATACTTGATTTACTTTCTATGAGCAGCTGCTTCTGAAAAAAAGTAAATTGGACCAGATTAACTTGAATATCCTAGAATTATTCTGAGACAGAAATACTGGTTTTAGATCATAGATTTAATAACAACATGCTGTTAAACCTTTATCAAGCCACAATGTTGGCTCTAACTTCACAGACCTTTCAGAAATATTAAATATTTGAAATTGATATTTTTATAAAAGCTGACATTTTAAATTCATGCTCTATTTTTAAAATGTCAGTTTACTATCTGCCACTGTGACAGACTTTAAGGTGATTGATAGGTGATGAGAAATGTAAACTTTGAGTTTGCAGATTTGAGGACATTCTGCGTGCGTGTGTGTGATGAGATTAAACAGAGATTCATATGTATTTGGGTGTTTGAGACTAGCAGTGTGCTTAGGCTTCTGTTTGCATGGATAGGCTCTTGGAGAAAAGGTTTCTGCAAAAGGACATGTTAATGTATTGGTTCCTGGAGAGCTGAGGTTGGAGAGAGGAGGAGTTGCAAATGATGACTTGGCACTGGGAATACTGTCTGACTTGGACTACATATTACCCTATAGAGAGAAAGACTGTAGTTGGAATTCAGGAAATGTTTCAAGAAAATTTGTGAAACACGCATGTAAACTGGGCTGCATGGATCTCCAGGGGCCGAAATGAATTAGCGTGAAGGATTTGTGTTCTTCCCTCTTCCTTGTGAAGCATGGCATTGCCCTAGAGATAGGAAGGCCATAGATACTCAGGATGTACTCAGAGGAACACTGACAGCACTGCAGGAGAAGACAAACCATTGATTGAGAGGGAGAGAGAATGCAGAAGAGCTAACATATTATTTGTGTGTAGGGTAGGGAGTAGAGACAGTAAATTTGGAACATGTTGATTCTGAGGTCCCTGTAATATGGAAATAGAGGTTATAAAATATGGACTGAGAACTCAGGATGAGGTTTTGTTGAAAGTGTATTTTGACAGTCAGCATATTGGTGGCAGTTGAATTCATGGATGTAGATGAGATCATCTTGGGAGAGTATATAGGATAAGAGAGAGCTCTGGAGACAGGTAATACTGGAAAATACTGATAAGTTGTCAGAGTTTGGAAGAGAATTGGAACAAAATAGTATCCTGGCAGCTAAGGGAGAAATGAGGTTTTATATCTTTATAAAATTTATTCCCTGCTTTATAATACCTATTGCATAGCTTTAGAGGGGTTTAATGATCCAGTCATTAAAATAAATTTCTTCTCGGAAGTCAGCCACACTCAATGCTGATCCTCATTTCTTTGCCAATAATATTACTTTCCTTTAACAATCCAGAAAAAAATTTACCAAGCATTTCCTCTTTTGTAATTAAATAATCATTACTTGCTAATTTAAGAAGGAACTTTAATTTTTAATTTACTCTTATGTAAAGGATAGCTTATGCAATGACTTTGAGCCAAAATATCAGTGAATATTTCTTTGTCAATTACTGAAAACATAGCACAGAATAAAAGCATCTCATTAAACCATGTTCCTGTGTTTTGCAGTTTCTGAAATCACTAGTGTCATATTAATTCAGAGAACTGTCTTTAAACTGTTGGTTTTAAGGAGAGACCTAATCAAGTCAGCCAACAATAATTCTCTAGGTTGCTAATTAATGAATTTAATAATTTATCTAGTGTTGAATAATTCCTTTTATGGTTGATGGATTCATAAATAATTATCTAGGATTTGAAGAATATGTAATATTTTCATTTATATTAAACATCATAGAAAGTTAATCATCTAAATCTAGACTAATATACTGAAGGAATCTAAAATTCAATGAGGCTTAAGTTCTATCAGAATTCCACTTTTGAGCTTTTTTTTCTTCTTCAGATGTCCCAGTTTCATATTATTCTTTCCCAGAGACTTTGATGCTGCCCTGAGCAGCTATTTACATCTTCAGGGCCTTCAGAAAAACTGTCTTTTCTGAATGCTAGCCCATAAAGACACTTATGGGGATAAGAAATGAATTATATTCTCATTCCTTTTGCTTTTTGTGTTGTATAACACTAGAACGGCTGGTTAATTCTGTGGAAGAAAAGGAATTGGTTAAAGTTATTATTTTACTCCCTTCTTTGGGGAGTAAGATAAGTATTGTTTAAATATGACATGAAATTGAGTAAAGAATGCTTCTGGAAGGTTTCTGGCCAATACACACAGACTTATGTGTGGTGTCTAACCTTAGCAAAAGAAGAATTTGTAGGAGTCATAAGGAGAATATTAGATTTTATTGAGGGAGATACCTGGAAGACCCTAAGGAAACCTTAGGAAGCAGAAAAAAATATAACTGTCCCAACTGTCTTGTCAATAATAAAACTTTGTTGAAATCCAGGACAGAAAAGTGATTTTCAAAAAAGTTATACAGATTTTGCACTGGAAATATTTAAAAAATCAACTTCTATTTCTAGTTTCTTAAATCTCACTGAGGTATCCTGCTAACAAAACCTAAAGATAATTTGGAGGCTTTTTTCTAAGAGACTTTAAACTTTAAAATTCTTTTTTTTTTTTTGTCTATTTCTCCACATAGGTCTACTGTATTTTTCATAATAATACAGATTACACCAGACATACTCAAAGTATATAGGAAGAAGGAAAGTCTGATCTTAGCTAATTTTTAGTAAAACATCAGGCAAAATTCACTTTCTTTTTAAATATACAATTCAAATTAGCTGAATTTACCAAGTCAAACATTAGAGATACGTATGATGTAGTCTAAAGAACACAGACTCTTTCGGTTTAGTGCCTCTTATGCCAGCCGAGGGCTGTGAACTATATGGCAAGGCATTTAGTTGCTTGGAATTTTAGTTTGGGATCGGTGAAATAAAAGGAGTATAATGAAGATCAAGTGAGAATGTTTTTGAAAATGTTTTGTAAACTATAAAATTTTTGTTCGAAACCATATAATTGGAATGTTATTTATCATTAACAATTTAATTAGAAAACAATAGTTTTATTTGTAGCTCATGTGGGTGTTCTTGATCTGTACTTACTATAGAACTAATAGACTAATAAACCTGCAAAAGTAAAAACAGAAGTCCTTGTTGGTTATTGACTATAAAACACACATATATGCATACGTGTGGGAATGTATATATGTACATATGTGTGTGCATGACCTATTAATTAGGGTAGGCTAAGCTGTTGCAATAAATAAACACCAAAATAGTGGTTAAATAATAGTGCTAAATTGTTTTCATCTAGCTGGCAGTTCTTATAGTTAATAGAGCTGAAATGGCCATTGTAACGATGAAAAGGGGAGGAGTTTACTCCAGGTCCACTGACTTCCATTCAAGCAAGTGAGGTGGAATTTGCACACATGGCTTCCACCTACACTCCATTGGCAAGAGCTTGGACATGTGGCCATATTTAAGCGCAAGGGAATATATATAAATAGTGTCTAGCTTGGCATCCATGTCTCATCTAGAATTATATCACTATCAGAAAAACTGATTTTGGTGGACAGCTAGCATGTACACCATGCTGGCCACTGATAATTTCTAATTTTCTTTAAATCAAATGCTTAGTATGTTGAATGATTTACATATTAAATACTATATAATATACCATGTAGGCAGTTCATTTGTGTCTGACATGTAGTAAGTACTCAAGTGATAGCTGCTATCATTACATGAACAATTTCATTTAATAACAATGAACAAGAATGTTGTATTCTTGGTATAGTCTTGGTAACTGAAAGTATAATAGCACATGTCCATCTTTAATGTGTGACAAGTTTCCTGTAATCATTAAATATTTAAAAAATTATTTAGATAAAAGGATTCTGGATGTACTAGATGTGAATATTGCATGTATAAGCTTGCTTAATGCTATTTGTTACAAAAAATAAATTGATGATTAAAGGATGTGGCTTCAGAAGCAAGATGGAAATAGAATTTCTTATTCAAAGTGTTCTATATCTATAGATTTGTTAGTGATGAAAAAACTTTGACATATATAATGTCTTACTGCAAATATTCCCAAATTAACAAATTTATCACCAACTAAGAATTTTCATGAATTATGAATGAGCTCATAAGACATCTCTCTCTCTAAACAATTAAATTGCATTAGAGACTAGAATTTGAGGGGGATGGGTTAAAAAAAAACTCTTCTTTTTCAATGAGCCCTTCAATGTCAAGATTATGCAACATTAAGTATAAGAATTTTTGCAGTGCAAAAATATTTACTTGATGACATGTTGGAAAAACTATGCCTATGCTATTCTGCTGGCTGGAATGATGTGGTGCCTGGTGATCTATATACTGCCTGGGCCCAGAAATCTGAAGTTAATTTTGGCTTTTCTATACATTCATTATCTTTTCCTCTGTGTGTGTGTGTGCATGTGTATATTTTAGCTCTGGGAAATGATAATACATAAATCATTGTTGCATTCATTAATTATTGTACACTTATGAAAAATAGATGTTACTACAAAATACTCTTAGCAAATTCAAATAAAAGCCCGTTTGTACCCACCAACCTAACCCCAAATTTGGCACACATACTTTGTTTCTATCATAAACATATAACATAGTAAAGACATAAAAGATCTAATTTGTTTTAGCAACATGCACATGTGAGGGCTGGTTCATATCATCAAGAACAATCTTTACTTTCATCGTTTTATAGAAGGATTCATTTTCATCTGTATAGACATGGCACAGGAAGATCTCAGTGCCACCTGAGTCCACCTGTCACTTTATAAAATGTACTGTATACCGACTGTGTAATCAGAAATGTATCTAGCAAATTATAAAAATAGATACTAACATGAAATTTGAAGTTAAACAGACCTAAAATTAAATCGTGACTATCACTTACTGTGCAATACTATACAAGTTACTTTTTCTGAACATGAGTTTTCTCATCTATAATAATATCTACCTCTCAGAACTGATGTGAAGACTAAATGGAAGAAGAGTATGAAGAATATCTAGTACACAGAAAGGAACAATACTAGAGTCTTCAGAGGAGTGTTCAGGATAAGGTATTTGTAGTAGTTTTTATTTTTATTTTTTCAGATTTCTGTCTCTTCTGTCCACTGATCTGCATTGCTTATCTTTTTTTTCCATAATGCTATAAATGGAATGTGGCACTTCCTAATATCAAAAGCAATATCTTGGATTAGTTTGTTTTAGTCCTGTCTCTGTCCTCTGTTCTATTCTGGTGGGAGAGACTTTAAAGGTCTCAGTGACTTCAGATGAGAACAAGAACATCCAAGAACTACATTTTCACACTAATTTATCTTTCTAAACAGTCTCATTGCACAAGAATGACCTGCTCCAGAACTAAAGTCAGCATTGTTAGCTGATGAGGGGATTTGTTCTCTCTTTTACTTTGCTCTACCATTTCGGTCATTCAGTATTTCAGCCTATGGAGTGGGTCATTTTTAACATAAAGGATGCAAGACATTGTTGCCCAAGAGTGTTTGTCCTCAGGTCCATTTCACCTTTCAGCTTACCCATCTTTCTCCAGAGAAGCAACTTTGACTAAGCCAAGATGCTTAGAGAATGAGTGTGACAAAATAATGTCTAAAATCTAATATAAGTAGTTTAGTCTCACTGCCCATTTTGCTAATGTTAATTTCTATAAACATCAGGGTAGTGAGGTATACTGCTTTATAAAACACCAAGAACTGTTATGCCTGGGCATCTCAAACAGAACATGGCCAAAACAAAACTGTATTTTCCTCACCCCCACAAGTTTACTGCTCCTGGTCTCCATTTCAATACTGGCACTGTCTTCCACCCAGTGGCACCAATGTCTAGGAATTAGCTTTGCTTCTCACATTTACTCCATCAGCCACTTACGATTAACCCTTCATTCATAACATATCTTAAATCTGTCTTTTCTTTTACTCCTGACATCCTAGTCCAAGCCAGCATGATCTCTCTTTGGAATCCTTCCTTGGATTGCTGCTCCCCAACAATTGATCCTCTCTAGAGGATGTAAACAAGATCATGTTACTTGCTTATTTAAAAACCCCTCAAAGCTCCCCATCTTTCACAGAAGGAAATCCACTCTCGTTATTTGGGGCTTACAAAGTCCTACATGACCTGCCCGCTCTCTGAGGTTATTTTGTGATCCTGTTGTTACCTGATCTCATTATGCTCTAACCTCATGCCCAACTTATTTGAACTGAGTGTTCCCTCTGCCTGGAGAGCTCTTCTTCCTTATCTTTATGAGGTTGTTTCCTTTCTGACATTCCAATTGCAGCCTAAATGCCACCTTCTCAGAGAGGGCTTTCCTGTTGCTTTTCTTCACACGGCTACTTTTAGTTTTCCCTAGCATATATCACCCTCTCCACCATTAGGCTCTAAGCTTCATGAGAGGGACTCTACAAGTTCTTTGTCACTGTAGTCACAGTACCTAGAATAGTGCCTGTTTACAACGCATTTAACACACATTTATTAAAAAACTTTTTTTCTTTTTGAATAGAACTCTCTGCAATTTGTATCATCGACAAGACTTAACTTCACATTAATTATATGAGGACACTAATTAATGGTAGGTTGTGTTAGTTTATTTCATGTCTTCAGATTTAATTAGTCAGAAATTTAAGATAGCTGAAACATTTATGTTTTATAACCAAGAGATGGTTGATGAGACTATAATAAACTATACACCAACCCCTGCAAAATTGACATGAAGAACAAGAGAAAATAAGAGTGTACTGACATCTCATGATATACTAAAATGATATTCTTGTTTCTTTAACCTTTAGGTGAGGTGTTCAGAGTCCAAGATAATGAAGGGATTTTTCTATGGGTATTTCTTTTGAGCTACAAATAATTTCTGAATTTGTGTTCAGATCACCTTACTATAGGTGTAGCCCTAACTACTAGTAGAGCCAAGGAGACGAGCTATGCCACTTTCTCCATCAGTAAGGGGACACTCAATATAAATTTCCTAGCCAAAGAGCTGCCACCAAAAGTCTTTGGGTTTCAATTAAATCATGTGAAAGATCAGATTGTTTAATATGTTTCTTTTTATTATTATTGCTCCTGGTTGACATTTTATAAAGCCTGTTTTTCAATATGTGTTTGGTGAGTTTTGTAGCATATAATCTCTCTTCCTTGCTTTTCTCCCCCCACCCCCCTCCTCCACACACACAATTTGTCTTTATGGAAAGAATTATATCCTTTGAGGTTTGCTTAAAAAAACTTGCCAGTTCTATCAGTGTTTGAAAGAGATTAAGAAAGCTCTTACAGTCCATTACTACTATTGTATTTTACTCAATACACCTTTTAAACTCAAAATTTCCAATAATGTTCTAAAAATAAAGCAGCACGAGCAATAAATATCTTAAAAAGGAAACTGGTTTCTGTACCTTTGGAATTTACTCTAGTTCCTTGCTGAGAGCTGGTCAAAGATGGCTCATGAAATAATGAATGACTAGGTGAATTAATATTACTCCTAAGACTAACAAGCAAGTGTATAAATATCTTTGGGAAGTAAGGTCACCTGGCAATATTATAGTATTAGAAAAAACTCAACATATGTGCATTGACCATAACAAGCATGATAATCCAAATACATTTTTAAAAAATGTGGTAGCACATCTTTACCTTGTTAATGAGGAATGCAGTGACGTGCACATAGAAACTGAAGCAACGTGCATGGTCACTATTGTATTGTCATGTGGAAGAACTAAAATTCAAACATCCAGAGGTGGCAATCAAGTCTTGAGTAGTGGTATGTTATTTGTTTCCATTTTTTAAATATAAGAAACAAGTACTTGGTCTCAGCATACGTGTGTGAGGAACTTATTTACACATTTATCTGGCACTTAGGAACTGCTCAGCACGCGTTAGCTGGTGTCATTATATGGTTTAAGGCATTTCTCGTCTATTGTTCATGTTCCTGTGGAAGTTGTTCATGCTATTAAAATCCAATTCTGCTGAACTCCTAGGGCATGTAGCTTCTAGAGTGGCTATCTATTAAGCCCTGGAAAACTGTAATTCAGCGTGCTCTTAATTTTGGTAATGTATTAGGTATGTATAGAATAAAGAATTAGATGCTGTCCCTGAAACATGGTTTCGGTGACATGATTATTTCCTGTCCCTGTGCCACTGGGGATTTTGTTATGGTCAGAGATATACTACAAAGAGTCATAGGCTGTCATGGAGCAATAAAGAAAGGGCAGGTGACTAGTGTGGAGACCAGAGGCTATTTCTTGGTGGCTTCCAGTAGCATAAGCTAATCCCTTCTGTGGAAACTGATTCAAAATCACTCTACTTCTTTTGTGACTGAGATTTGCAAGCTGGCTTTGTTATTTCTGGAGAGTACATGCTTTGTGATGTCCCCACATAAGAAACTTTTCAAACATGGAGGAAATTGGTGCCATTCAGGCTCACAGTTTCTGAGCAGCATTGTTCTATTTGCGTGGGCATCGATGTTGGAAACACCGATGACTTCAATCAGGAATTCATCATTTCTATTATTCCATGATTATCTATGATCATCAATATTTCTGATGGATGCAGTCACACAGACTGCAGATTTGTGTTTCCCAGCAGCTCTTAACAATGGCTGAGTAGGACAAAACATCTGAAATCCCCTTTGTGAAGTCAAAGATAACATTTGGCTTGGTGAAGGAGAAATCCTCTAAATTGAATTTTTTGAATAATATTTGGAGTCCGTGGATTTTTTCATTTCCATATTCTAAGAGAAAGTGAGCCCATCTGATGGTTTGACTGGCATGATATATGAGCCCCTCGCTTAACTATTGTAAGACCTATTCCAAGGAGGCAGGTGGAAGATGAGATAATTGCTCTTAGGATGCCAGCAGGAAAAATAGCTTAACTTTGATATTTTTCAGCTTTTCAAAAGAGAGCAGAAGTGAGCTTATAAAAAGAGAATTCCATCTCATCTCTTTCTCCCACAGCTGCACTAACTTTGTTAGTGCCAAGATGCCTATGTGGTGGATTTGCACAGGTAACTGAGGATGTGTCATTGGAACTATACAGAGGCCACTGAGACAACATGTCAACTCTTGTTGAGGTGTTTGTAATTTAAAATCTCTTGAAGGTTCACTTTTGTAATTCTAGTTCCCTCCTTTCAATTGTATTTATAAGAACATTACAAATGTGCATCACAGTTTCCTGTATTAAAAAGAAATTAAAATTCGTGTAGAGATTTGTTCTGAGTTGCATTGCTGTTTTATTTTCAAAGTGAGGGAGGTAAATAAGGATTATTATTTCTATTTTTGTAAAGCCAAGGGAAAAAGAATTATGGTCCAGCGTGTGTAGATTAGAGCCACTGTGGAATTGTGGAATGGAGCTTATAGAATTGACGATCTGGTACTAATACTCTTCCGTTCTATTCAGAGGAACCTAAACAAATCAAAAGTAAAAACAAAAAATAATCAAAAAGGAAAAGAAAGTAATAAAGAGACACAGTCAAGTCGAAATAAGCCATTTAAGAAATACCATAAAAATGCAAATCTAATTGTGAAATCTGATGTTTTATTTGCCTTTTCAATGATACCTGGATATTTAGAAGACCCCAGACTATTTCTCGACAGTTCCTTTTGATAGTTTAAGGACAATAAAATTTTGTGTGCTACTTTACATTAAAAACATTGAGATGTTTCAGGAAAAGAAGGGATTATCAGCCTTTATTTGTATGGGGAATTCTCTAGTTTTTATTTTTCAGTTACTAATTCACAATATTCTTTCTCTGAAAATTTGCCATTTATAGTCACATAGAAATGACAGGGTTTATCTCAAGATTTTCCTACATTGATGCTCTCTAGATTACGCTGACATTAGTAATTGTAAGCAGCTGTTTTTTTAAAGTGGCGTGGTTCTGGAGGCTGTTGGTGTTTTTTACTGACATGCAAGAAATATCTTGTTTTACTTTTATCATTTCATGGATAATAAGGCTGAACACAGGTATAAATATTATTTTCGAGGTGAAATCTCATACATGCAGAACTGAGTTCTATTTCTATTAATAACACACACACACACACACACACACACACGCAGAGTCAGATTTTTTCATCAGCATATATAATGCTTCTTGGTCAAACTGTATGATTTTAAAAATTGACCACACCTGATGATCTTGTTTATGATACAGAGACCAACTAAGAATAAATACAAAAGTTTTATAATATATTAAACTCTGGACATGTACCTAGATAGCATGATGCATTTTTTCAGTCTGAATACTGATTTTGCGAATCTGGGTATGATTTGGAGTTTTCAACTGAACATTTTTTCAACATTATTATGGTATTTTTATTGGTAAGACAAGGCGGGAAAACAAGAGCCTTTTACATCATGATCGGTGACGTTTCTTCACAGAACTTTAGCCTGCACCAGGTTTCTGAAGATTCGATTTTTGTAATTTGAAAATTCCTATTCTTGTTTACTCCCCAGACAAATATTGTTGCCATTTTGACTTCTGTAGGATTTTTCCTGGAAGCGAGGTGTGTAGCTCAGATTTTTTCCTGGAAGTGAGGTATAGCCCCTTAATGAGATTTTCTTAGTAAAATACATATGTTGTGTATCACATTCTGATTTCATGTGAAGCTTGTATATTCATTATGAAAATAATTTGTAGAAAATGCCTGCACCATGCTTGGTTTTTGGAATTAAATTTCTTGGAGGAAGAACAAGGCTGCATGATATACTAATCTTGAGGGAGTGCTTTTAGGCATAGTGTTAAATATAGCAAAACAGCTATTTAAAGTAGTAGTATACGTGGCATTCAATTATGTATGCACAAAACCTCATATTGTTAGTTGAAATAGAAAAATTAATATTGATGACTTAGAAAAATATAGACAACATAAATTGGACTTCTAGTTCATAAGATGGTGCAAATTCAATAGAAGACTTGCTGGGAGGAATGTCAGTGTTATGCCTACGGTGATAGCTATTGGAAGTTCTGTGACTTATATGGAAATCATCCCCACCTGATAGTTGTAATTTACCATCATTTTGTTTCAAGTATGCAGATGGATTAGTATATTGTGAACTAATATGTATTTTAATGCCATTTATTAGGGAATATAATTTGCTCATGTGAGTCACTTTTTTTCTAAAATTGTATGTGAAGCATGTAGAAAACTTAATGATTATATTGAAGAGAAACCTACTTTTATTATATTTGGATAATTATATGAGAATTTTGCATTCTCTCTGTTGACTACACCAGAGGCAAATTCGAAAAGTGAAGTCCAACAGATTTGGGTGCTGTGTATTTTTCCTTTTATTCTCCTTTTGTTGTTTTTGGCTCCCAAGCTGGCCCTGGGTTCCCCCTTAATGTTGTACTGGCAATGTATTAATAAGAAACATAGGTAAGTTGTTTATTGTCTGACATCTATTGGTTTTTAAATTAATGCATAAACTTTTTATGTCTGTGCTGTGATGTGACATAGCAAAATTTTTATGTCTGTACTGTGATGTGACATGGCAAAATTGTCTATGTATCTCAAAAGCCCACAAAATAAAAGTATCTCTCCCCCAGGATTAAAAAAAAATAATAGTGTTTATAACTATGAGCTAAAATTTTTATTAAATTTTAGAAAGATCATGAACTTCGAACTCAGACTCATATTCAAAATGACAATTATTAGTTATTTGACCTAAATCAAGTTTTAAAAATTGCCTCTGGGCCTCATCTCTAAAATGGTCATGCCACATAAATGACACAGCTGTTGTAGTGGGTGTATTAATGTATATTAAGCACCTTGTACTCTCTCAGGAACAGAGCAAGTGAACAATAGCTCTCATTATTGTTTTTCTACGGAGCTGCTTCTTGTGCTCTTAAATATTATGATTGTCCAATCCATTTTTTGTGTGTCCAGCCATCTTTCCTAGGTGTGACAACCAAAAGCAATTGTATTTGGCTCCATTTCTGGGAATATCTATGTCATTTATATGACTGAATTTTCTTCTTAAAGGTTTTTGATTATAGGAAGTCTGAGTGTTGCATTAATCGTGATATTTTATATATCATAATACCTTATTCCCATTTGGATAACAAACAATTTACTACATGACTAGCATTCATTGGCCAAATAGAAAAATATGATCTGGCGAAACATTAACATTTCATTGCCTCTGTATCTGTCTTTCTATCAAAGGTGCCTTTTTTAGGGCTGCATTCTGAATGAATTTCATTGCTATAAAGAGATCCCAAGGGTGTTGACTAAAGGTTAACCTGAACTATATATGAAATACATATATCTGTTTCCTCAGGTAAACTTAAGCAGATAGATGAATAAGCATTTTATGGTAAGATATGTCTCCTGGATTTATTCATAACAAAATAGATATATAAATAGTCCAATTATTATATCTATTGACTTAGATTAGTACTAAAATTTGTAGGACTATTGAG
>NW_011889326.1:256618-264778 GCF_000151845.1 Pteropus vampyrus | reverse complement strand
ATTTTATATATCATAATACCTTATTCCCATTTGGATAACAAACAATTTACTACATGACTAGCATTCATTGGCCAAATAGAAAAATATGATCTGGCAAAACATTAACATTTCATTGCCTCTGTATCTGTCTTTCTATCAAAAGTGCCTTTTTTAGGGCTGCATTCTGAATGGATTTCATTGCTATAAAGAGATCCCAAGGGTGTTGACTAAAGGTTAACTTGAACTATATATGAAATACATATATCTGTTTCTTCAGATAAACTTAAGCAGATAGATGAATAAGCATTTTATGGTAAGATATGGCTCCTGGATTTATTCATAACAAAATAGATATATAAATAGTCCAATTATTATATCTATTGACTTAGATTAGTACTAAAATTTGTAGGACTATTGAGCTAAGATTTGGGGAAAACTTTAATAGTAAGAGATTATAACCAATTTTACCTTATACTGAACAGCTCTCATAAGAAGACTCAATAATATTCCAAAAGAAACTAATTTTCTAATGGGTATAAATAAATGTATTCTGAAATCACAAAGAACAGTTTTAAGTTTGCCATTTCAGGTTAAGTTAATGGAAAACACTTGCATTGCAAAGAAGATAATTATCCTGAAGTGATAAAGTATCACAAAAATAAACCTAGAGAAAGAAAAGAACTAATGCAGTGTCATTATTAAATTTTTTATGCAAACAAATCATATTTTCCTATTTTGATATGGTTTGGTGTTGTAGATGTGGATTATTGTTTCATAAAACATTTTAATGATACGTAATGGGAACTTAATAGTACATAGCTTAGAGTTGTTAGTTCCATATCAGAAAAAAAAGGGCATCCCAATAAAAAAGTTTTAGTTTATTTAGGAAGTTTATTTCCTCTTTTGAAACTTTCTAAAATCACTTACATAATAGTAATTTAATTATAGCGGTTATTCGAAGCCTCCCATTTAGTGCTACGCATGACCAAAAGAGACCATGAGTAAAAACTTTTCTTCTTCCCAGCCCAGACTCTGTAGCCATATAATGTTCCAAGTCGCTAGGGCTGTGTGGTAGGCAGAATAATGCCCACCCCCCAAAGAAACTCAGAATCTGCTACCTTACATGGCTATTGTAGTAAGTTTGGGCTGCTATAACAGAATATCATAAACTGAGAGGCTTATAAATGACAAAAGTTTATTTCTCATAGTTCTAGGGCTGGAAGTCTGAGATTAGGGTGCCAGCACGATCGGCTTCAGATGACCATTTTCTCGTATCCTTATGTGGCAGCTGAGTGAGACAGTGCATTCTGGGGCCTTTTATGAGAACACTAACCCCTTCATTAGGGCAGTACTCTCGTGATCTCATTACCTCTCAAAGGCCCCAACTCCTAATACCATCATATTGAGAGTTAGAATTTTAACATGAATTTTAGAGGGACAGAAAAATTCCATTATTAACAATGGCAAAAGAGGCTTTGAAGATGTGATTAAAGGTAAAGACACGAGATGGGAGATTTTACTGGGTTATCTAGGTGGGCCCAATCTAATTACATGAGCCTTTAAGAGTGGAACACCTTTCCTTTCCCTGATGAGTCAGAATGATGAGACAGAAGGAGGAGGAAAAAAGTTTCAAAGTGTGAAAGGAGCTTAATCTGCTGTTGCTAGTTTCAAAGATAGAGGGGGGGGACCATGAGCTAAGGAATGTGGTGTCCTTTAAAAACTGGGAAAGGTATTTAGTTTATAACCAACCAGAAAATGGAGACTGAGTTTTATGACTGCAGGGAACTGAATTTTGTCAATGAGCAAGAAATGGCTTTTCTCTTAGAGCCTTTGGTAAGGAATGTAGCCTGCCAACACCTTGGTTTTAGTATGTTGAGCTTTAGAACTGTAAAGTAATATATTTTTGTTGTAAGCCACTATCTTTGTGGTAATTTGTTATAGCAACAAAATAAAACCAGTACAGATGAGTTTACTTCTCCACACCATTCCAAGCAGATCAACATAAGCGGACAGTGGGGTTGGACCTTATTAAGTTTATCTTCAGGGTGGAAAGAAACCAAGTTGGCCTGGAACCTCTACTGCTCAATTCCTGACCAGCCCTCTACCACAACTGCAGGATCATGAGGAAGCTTGAACAAGAGATATTCTCATGCAATAACTCCTTTTATCATTATAAGTTTTGTCTATAAACCTCTGGCTCTTATAAATTGGATTGAACTGTGCATAGACTTCCAGCATCTTTTGTCTTTCTGATGAAAGGCCTAGACTAAAAACAATGCCATTGTACTCCTTGGCCCTTCCCACCCTCCTCCTCCCACAGCCCCACCCTTTGAACTTTACCCTTGAAATCTACTCCTCAGGTGATAAGATGATAAGGGAAGGAAAAAGACATTACATTTCTTCCTGAGATTTAGAGCAGAGATGACCTGACTGGCTCACTCACAGGTGTCCCTCAAGTGGGGCAGACAGAGGTCCTCCTTTCCACCTCCCACCTCTGGCAACCACCAATCAGTTCTCTATTTCTGTGAGTTTTTTTTATTAATTTTTTTCTTAGATTCCACATATAAGAGAGTTCATATGGTATTTGTCTTTCTCTGTCTGACTTATTTCAGTTAGCATAATGCCCTGAAGTTCTATCCATGTTGTTGCAAATGGTGAGATTTCATTTTTTTATGGTTGAATAATATTTCATTGTATCCATATACTGTAGTTTCTTTCTCCAATTATCCATTAATGGACACTTAGGTTGTTTCCATGTCTTGGCTATTTTAAATAACGTTACAGTAAACATGGTGGGTGCACTATCTTTCTGAGTTAGTGTTTTTATTTTCTGTGGATACTCAAGAGTGAAATAGCTAGGTCATATGGTAGTCCTATTTTTAATTTTTTGAGGAAACTCCATACTGTCTTCCATAGTGGCTGCACCAATTTACATTCCTACCAGTGGTGCATAAGGGTTCCCTTTTCTCCATATCCTTGCCAACACTTATTATTTGCCTTTTGATGATTGTCATTCAAACAGGTATGAGGTGATATCTGATAGTGGTTTTGATTTGCATTTCCCTGATGATTAATGATGTAGAGCATCTTTTCATATACCTGTTGGTCATCTGTATGTCTTCTTTGGAAAAATGTCTATTCAGATCATCTGCCCATTTTTCAATTGGTTTGTTTTTGCTATTGAGTTGTATTATTTCTTTATATATTTTGGATAGTAGCCCTTTATCAGGTATTTCATGTGAAAATATTTTCTCCTATTTAGTACGTTGTCTTTTCATTTCGTTGATGGTTCCTTCTGTGCAGAAGCTTTTTAGTTTTGGCACCACTTGTTTATGCTTTTGTTGCTTTTAGTGTCAGATTCAAAAATTATGGCCAAAACCTATGTTAAGGAGCTTAATGCCTATGTTTTCTTCTAGTAGTTTTATGATTTCACGTCTTATGTTCAAATCTTTAATCCATTTTGAGTTAATTTTTGTGTATGGCATAAGACTGTGGCCCAGTTTCATTTGTTGCATGTGGCTGTCCAATTTTTCCAATATTTATTGAAAAGATTGTTCTTTCCCCATTGTATATTCTTGGCTCCTTTTTCTTAAATTAATTGACCATATATGCATAGGTTTATTTCTGGACTCTGTTGCGTTTCATTGATCAGAAGAGATAAGAATTTAAACTTTTCCTCCATCAGTGTTTCCCATCTAGATGTAGGAAGCTTGCGGACAGATCTTACTGTTTATTCTGCCTGGAATACTTTAATAAGTCTGTTATTAGCAGACTTAACAAGTATTTTAAGATAATCAATTTGATCTTGAAAATGAAGGGTAGATCTGATTCTAAGTGGCCAAATAGAGTTTCATGCTTTATATTTCTTTTCTCTGAGCCTTCCTTGGATTTCTTGCTGCCATGTCTTTCCTACCCTTATAATAAATAATGTCCTCAGGCTTACTAAAATGCTTACTTGAATGTAAGGTCCCTGCGGGCAAGGAGCTTTGTCACTAGTATCCATGGATATGTCACCAAAAGAGAATTGTCTGATCTGATACCTTGTAGATAATAAATATTAGTCAAATGAATGAACAATGTCTTTTTACTTTATTTGAGCATTATATCTTTCCAATTCTTGTGGTGCCTCCAGTTTCCAAAATTAATTATTGTACCTCCTGAGTAACCTCCTAGTGACAATATGATTAAATTATATGAAAAGATTATACTAGAACCATAGCATATAGCATTTTTTTCTCTCTCACATTTTATGACTGCCCTTTTACCACTCCACTATAAGATTTCTTTAATACTTGTAACATTCCTACAGGCATCTTCCTATAGGAACTTTTATTTGGTGGCTTCTTAGGGCAGAGGACAGGAGGCGAAACCTAAGGCCCGCCCCAAAAGGGCGATTTTAGAAACGAAAGCATTGCATCATCAGTGAAAGAAAAAAACAGTAAAAACCCACTCTACAGAAAGACAAGGCAAGAAAATAAGTTTATTGTATTTTGAAGAGAAAAAGAAAAATCACTCCTGAGAATTTGTACAAACAATATGGCTCTCACATGAGTTTGGAATTTGAATTCTTTCCACTTGTGCGATTCATAAAAACCCTTAAGCCAAAAGCTAATTTCAACATCTTAATTTCCCTTTTCCTTAGAAAAGGTAGAAGCAAAGCTAATCTTTAGAGGAGTTTCCTTCTATCTACGCCTCTAAGAATTTCTTTAAACAAGGTAACA
The DNA here is from genome assembly GCF_000151845.1 of Pteropus vampyrus. Classification (NCBI taxonomy): domain Eukaryota; kingdom Metazoa; phylum Chordata; class Mammalia; order Chiroptera; family Pteropodidae; genus Pteropus; species Pteropus vampyrus. Next base: position 260,078 of record NW_011889326.1, on the reverse strand, counting down.
AAAAAAATGAACTGAAAGTTTCAACACGGTCCCATGTGAGAGAATCAGCTGAAACTACATAACAGAATCAGACCCAGTGACAGGCAGACTCTAATGTGGCCCCTTGATCTTTGCTTTCCAATATTCACATCCTGTGTAGTTTCCTCTCCTTGAGCATGGGTGGGAGCTGTGACTCATAATCAGTAGAGTACGGCAAAGGGGATGGATTGTTATTTCTATGATTATGATATATAATATATCGCACATCTTTTGAGGGCACTCTTCCCCTTGGTGGCTTTGAAGAAGCAAGCTGCTATGTGGTGAGATAGCCTATAGAGAAGGCCATAAGGCAGGAAGCTGAGGGCAGTCTCCAGACAACAGCCCGCAAGAAAGGGAGACCTTCAGTTTGGAAGACTACAAGAACTGAATATTGCCAACAATCACGTGAACTTGAAAGTGGATCCTTGCCTAAATCGAGTCTCAGATGAGATCATGGCCCTGGCCAACACCTGATTGCAGCTTTCAGAGACCCTGAGCAAAGGACCCATCTAGTCCATGTCCAGATTCCTGACCCACAGGAACTGTGAGTTAAATGTGTGTTTTATTTTAAGTTACTAAGTTTGTGATAATACTGTTATGCAACAATAACTAGTCCTCAGAAACTTCAGATGTTAGAATTATCAAAACAAAATATACATTTCATATAGTTTGAAGCAATAAAGACTGGGATTAAAATATGAGCAAGGAACAAGGGACTATAAAACCAATCAAATATTCCAAAAGTAAATCGAACTTCTAAATGAAAAATATAAAAATTGATATTAAAACCTTGATGGACAGCCTAAACAATAGACATAGCTGAACATGGAATTAGTGGCCCATAAGAGAAAGCTGAAGAAATTATTCAGAATGAATTTACCTTGGATCTTGCTGTTTATTCTGCTTGGAATACTTTACTTCAGACGGTCACATGGCTTGCTCCTTCACTTCTTTCAGGTTTCTGCTCAGATGATACCTTATCAGGGAGGCCTTCTCTGACCATCCATAATAAAAGAGTGACCTCTGCTTGCTCCTGCATATGTGACATCTCTTATTATGCTTTATTTTTAATTCATAGTATTTATTACCCAGTGACATATCCTTTATTAACTAATTTGTTTATTGTATGTCTCCCCATATCCCACCTGATAGACTATTCATATTTAGTACAGTGACTCTGCGGCTTAAAATAATGCTTGTTCCATAGTACATGCTCAATAACTACTTCTTTAATAAATGAGTGAATGAATGAAAGGGAACAGAGGGAAAAGAGATGATGACACATCAAAGAGAACTGGGATACGAAATGCTTAGCCCTATCAAATGTACTATTATGTACTTACTTATTTACTCTTAACCTTGCTTCACTAGAATGTTAGGTCTTACAGGGCAGGGCTTTGACAGGGCTTTGTTATCCACTACTGTATTTCCAGTGCCTGAATCAGTGTTCGGCAGCTAGTGAGCACTCTATACTTATTGCTGAATAAAATAATAAATGAAAGTTCTATTATCTGTTGAATTAGAGTTTTGGAAGGAGAGAGGAGAGAGAATTATGGAGAGGCAAATTTTGAAGAGTTCATGAGAAACTTTCAAAATGTATAGAAGATACTAATTCTGAGGTTTAGGAAAACCCAAGGAATCCCAAGTAGACAAAAAAGAAATCTACACCTGAGGCTCATCCATTATAGCAAAGATCTTATAATTAGCTCAACAAAAAGACAGTCCCTAGAAAGTAATGGCACATGGCAGGAATGGAAACCAGAGACAGTGGAATAATATCTTAAGTTATTAAAGAAAATTGTCTATAATTTTATATTTAGCAAATTACCCTTTCAAGAATAAGGGCAAAACAAAGATTATTTTTAGACAGTTTGTCATCAACAAATTCTTCACTAAAGAAAAATTTCATGTGGGATATAAAATTGAAAGCAACAAATGAACAAGATAGAGACTCATGGACAATGGACACAGACAACAGTTTACTGATTACCAGAGGGAAGGAGCGAGAGAGGGAAGGTAGACAAGGGTAAAGGGGGTCAAATGGTGACGGAAGAGAATTTAACTTTGGGTGGTGAACACAATGAAATATACATATGATGTATTACCGTACACTTGAAACCTATATAATTTTATTAACCAATGTCACTTCAATAAATCGTACACTTGAAACCTATATAATTTTATTAACCAACGTCACTTCAATAAATTTAATAACAAATACAAACACACAAAAAAAATTCTAAAGGATATACTTAAAGGTGATTCCTTAAGAGAAAATAGGAATGGTGACCAAAGAAAATCAGAAACTTGTAGTTACAGCTAAACAGATACCCGCTGCATGAATCCGTAACAATAATGTCTCATTAACGTGGTTAAAATTATAGAAATTGAAATTTTTGGCAATAACATATAAACGAGGGTAGGGTATGATGAGTTGAAGTATCCTAAATTCCTTATATTTTTTGAAAGGAGGGAAGTAATACTGATTAACTTTAAACTTTACCTTTTAAAGTAAGCATAATAAAATTTTAAGGGTAAATTTCAAAGAAAAGGCAGAGTATGTAATTTCAAAATTAATGTAAAAAATGGAACGAGAAACAAAATAATTTAAAGCAAGAAAGGAAGAAAAGCATCGAAAATGAGAGTAAAATAGAAGACACAATATAATAGGAGCAAACTCAAATATAATCACAACTCAGAAAGAAAACAGTTTTAAGAGAGGATCAATAGTCAAAATTTGTTTTTTTTTTTTTGGAAAGACTAACATGATTAGCAAATTATCTAGCGAGATGAATCGAGAGAAAAAGCAAGAATAAAAATTAAGAAAGAAAGAGACACAATTGAGAAATTAGCAATATCAGAAAGATAAGCATAATTCATTGGTAGTAACATTGCAAACTTAGACAAAAATAGAGAAAGTTTTTGGAAAATCACTTTCCACTAAAACTTACTTCATAAAAATCTTTCCACAAACAGAATACTGAGCTCCGAGGGTATTTTAGGTAAATTCATCCCAACATTCAAGGAATAAGTAATTCCAATATTCCACTACAAGTTTTTTTTAGAGAATAGCATTGGGAGGTACAGCACTGCTGTTGACACCAAAATCAGAAAAGGACAGTGTGAGAAAAGAAAAGTGCAGGTCTTTCTCTCTCATGAACATAGATAGAAAAGCCCTAAACAAAATGCTAGCTAATCTTATTTTGAGATAGTATTAGAAACCACCTCATTTCCTCCCCCAGCTCCCCTTCTAAGAAGTGGACTTTACTCATTTTGTTGTTGTTATATTCTAGATTTAGCCTCTTAGAGGAGAACACATGAGTCAGTGTCTCTGAGGTTTTCGATTTTTATTTTCCCTCGATGGCTATACATTTGTGACCTCAATGTTTTTGAAAGATCCTGGCTAAAGGGTTTGTTCATCCCCAGGTATTAAGATCTGTAT
>NW_011889326.1:225052-254293 GCF_000151845.1 Pteropus vampyrus | reverse complement strand
ATGACGTAGAACCAAGAAAAATGAGCATGTTACTAATGGCTAACATTTATTCAACATTTTCTATGTGTTTTTTAGTGGATCACAGATATTTAAGTATCACATCAACCTTATGAGACAGGTTCTAATATTCCCATTTTACAGTGCAGAAGAAATATTACTAAGAGCAATGTCAATGAGTTTACTGCCTATCTTTTCTTCCAGGAGTTTTGTAGTTTTGGGTCTTATATTTAAGTCTTTAATCCATTTTGAATTTATTCTTATATATGATATAAGAAGGAGAACTAGTTTCATTTTTTTTGCATGTATGTGTATCTTTTGCTTTTTATATACTTTCATTATTTTGATTTGGATGACAATGAATTAAATTAATTCTCGTTTTGGAAGTCTTTATAGTACCATCAACAATTTGTTTATGAACCCCAGTAGATTAAATTTTGCATCTTTGCAATGTTTTGGTTTATTTCTCAATTCAAGAAATGTCTGTGCAATTAAGGAAACACTAACCTTCCAAACTTTTCTTTCTATTATCTTTTACTTCTTAAAAGAGCCAATGCTAATTAACTTATGAAAAAGCCAGAATGAATTTGGTAAACTTTTTCAATAAACTTGCAACTACTACTTATCCAAATAATACCCAAATAACTTACTTTAAAGAAATTATCAATTTTAAACCTGTACTTCCTATTTAGCAAACAGTAACAATCAGTGCTTGAATACAATTCTTTTTCGTGACTAATATCTCCACAAAATTTGCAGGCTCTCTTAAATTCTACTTTTGTTCGTACTTATGTCTTGGTTCAGACTCTGAAGCTTTAGAACAATTATAAGTTAGGCACAGCAAATTTCATCATTTTGATGGGACCAATAGAACCAATCACCTATACTGAGGACCTACTATGTGCTTATTCATTGCCAGATGTTAGGAAGATTGATAGAGGCTATGCAAGCTGACGTCTGTTTAACATAAAGTATTAATTTATGAAAATTCTCATCACCAGTTTCTTAGAACGTACATGTTAAGACAATTTTCCCTGAATGAAGAGGTGAAATAAGAAGGAGATATTGGTAAATGTCAGAGGTACTTATGAAAGTGCTTGAGTCAGTTCAACTTTTAAAACTGAAATCAGGTTTGGCAAACTATGGCCATTTCTGGCCTACTGCCTATTTTTGTAAATAAAGGTTTATTGGAGATTGGCATGCTCATGAGTTTATGTATTGTCTATGGCTGCTTTCATATTACAAAGGCAGAGTTAGTAGTTGCAACAGAGACCGTAATGACTGCAAAGCCTCAAATATTTACTATCTGGCCCTTTTTAGAAAATATTTGCTGACTCCTAATCTAAATTATATATGAAAACTAGTTGCAAGATCCCTTCCACATGTTGTATGTATACATGTAAATTGATATGTCATGTAGCTTGAGTATTGTGGTTTGGAATAAAATCTTTTAAAAAGGCCACACTGAATAATTGTTAAATTTTTTATAATATGAAAAGCTATGTTCAGGAGCCATCTTTGCAAAAGATGTATTTTTCATCACCATAATTCAACTGTTTTAAGAACAGATTGTTGTGTATTTCTTTTAATAAAATGAACTTGTATTTTGTCTGAAGATTTAATTCTTATTAATTGGATATTTTGATTGTCTTAATGAAAATTGGAAAATCAACATAGCTTCTATTTTGCTTATTGCATTTGTTAATGGAAGTTAGTATATATTAATTTTCTCATTTACAGAATTTTTCATTGATAAATTACAAGATATCAATTGAATGTTGCTTTGACTTGATAGCAATCTGTAATGTAATTAATATGTAATGTATATATGTAATTAATATGTAATGTATATATATTTCTTGTTATATGACAAGAAAAAATCATTTACATTTTAAAATACATCTATGATTGAAAGATAATGGTTTATTAGCATATGGGTTCATTTATTTGAAGGTGCGGAGAAATATTTTTGAAAGAATGCCAGCTTGCATATGTTTTTGGTTTTATATAATTCATTTCAACATTTTTTTCTGGCCACATGTAATATAGTTCTAAGAACTAAAGTGTATCTTACTGCTGAGTGGCATCTTTTATGTAGCTCATACTCTAGTAAAACTCACTAATTTGCATGTTTGCTTCTCACTGTTTCTATAGTCTCATGGATGGGTGACAGGTATGCACAGTGCCTGGCTCACTGCATTCACTAAGTAAATGAATTGCATGGAACTGAAGTATCCATGTAATGAGAAGTTGGACAATTTCTAAAGTCTGGAATTCCAAAATATTCTTGTTCTTCCTACTTTTATTGTTACGAAATATTCTTTGCTGTTCTTCCTCCTATGTAAAATATAGTGGGGAAGAAGCTGCTTAGATGTCTGGCTGCCAGACTTTATCTTGTCACCTTCCATGAGGAGGGACTGTGCTTGATCCATCTTTCTACTGTCAGCTCCTGACACAGAGCATGGAGTATATATTTGTGAAGCAAGGTTGTTAGTAATATGATTGTCATTCTTTGTCACAAAACAATGGGCATTTGTTTCTGGATCTGAAGTCATTTTGCATGAAGCAGGCAATAATAAGAGGAATAAGGAGCAATTTGTATGCCTCACTGGGTTGAAGGTCTAAATAGTCTAGGATCGCTGAATGTTTGAATGAGAGAGTGATAATTAGACTCCTAGCTGTCAGGTAGCACGAACTGACATATTAGAGCAGTACCAGAAGCTGATGTAGCAAAAAAGTATTTTTTTCCTCTGGTATAATTTAGCAATACCAAGAATGCTGTTCAGGTATATTCCCTTGGAGAGAGTGAACTTTCAGACTTGAAAATGTTGGCATTTTGGAAATCCTGGAGAACTCTCCCGGACTGAGAAATGGGAAAGGATCCAAGTCTGCTTCTTATAGCACTGACAAAAGGATGCTTAGAGCAGTAATAGGCTGGTAAAGGTTTAACAACCACTGTCTAGAAGGGGACAAAAACTCTGATTTGTAGTGTTTTCCAGTTTCTGTGGTATAAATCCTCCCACCATGACTGAGTTAAGCTATTGACTTGACATCACTGAACATGGAGTTGGAAAGAAATACACAAAATTGACTCTCGGGAGTCAGTGCTAGCTAGCTCTAGCACGTGGCTTGTTTAAAGTCACTTTAGCTCTTTGTTGTAGGGGTTTACTGCCAGGATACTGGGAACTATATGGAGGTGTTTCATCTTATTAGCTAATTGTATGGATGCGACCATTTGTTTTACATACGTGGATAAATGTGGAATTGTGCAACGTTTGTAATGAAATTTTATTCTTTTTATTTTTGTGATGTACTGGCAAGAGATGCAATTGTAATTTTCAAAATTTGTGTCTCAAGGGCAGAGGGCATGGTGTCAGGCATTTTCTTTGCCCTTTGATAGTGGTACCAGTAAAGGCATTTCCTAATTGTCTTTCCAAAAGAATGGGCTGTCTCAAAGATAAAAGGAATAGATGGCTTTGGGAATTTTTGCTGTATATCCTAATGGGCCAGGACTGTGCAATCACTCTAGCCAACATTCATCTGGTTTTACACTTGTGAATCTATACATTTTCTGAGGATAGTTCACACATAACTACGTTATTCATTTTTGACATTCAAGAGGCAGCTTGAAGTTTTTCAAAAGCGCTTTCTTTTATGGGCAACTGATAACAAAGCTTCCCTCCAGCACCTGTTTGTGCATTAGCTATGGAGGGTTTGCTTTCATTCTGCAGTTTTTGGGTAAGATTCTCACTCATTCTTTCTTTATGTTAATATGTCACTCAGTAAACTTAATAGCATATGTATATAATAGATATAAACTGACTTCATGTTGAAAACCTGGTTTTCATATCCTATTTTTCCTATATATATTGACTTTCTTTTAAGGTTATTTATGACATTTAAGATGATTTAAAGCATTTCTCTTTAGTAAATATATATGAAAAAGGGGTTTACATTTATTTCTTCTTCATCTTCTCCCACTTCTTCCTGAATCCAGTATTGTTGGCCTTTTTTTGCCCGTAATTCAACTGAAAATGTTTCATTAAGGACAATCTCTGCTCTCCTTATCTACTAGTTCTCTGTATGGCCACATTCAAAATCATGCATGAAGTCAGCTACTTCTTTTCTATTCTCACTATTACTGATTGAGTTAGGTGCTAGGTACTTCTTGCCTGGGTTGATTACAATTGTCTGCTAATGTTTTTCTGTGACTTTAAGTGTCTCTTCTCCAATCTACTGCCGGAGTGCAGCATCTAAAATGAAAATTCGATTATGTAGGTGATATCTGGCTGCCCTGGTAGGGCAATAATTTGATGTCCCTTCTAGACAATTCTATTCAATATTTATTTGGATGGGTGCCATGCCGGCTGCTGGTGGCTCACTCAGTGAATCCTTACCTGCGTCCCTAGAAGTCATAATACCACAGCTACTCAGACATATCCACTGTGGGATATACTCCACCTCATGAGATTCATCGAAGTATTCTTTCATATAGCCTCTGTGTAAATATAATTTTCTCCATCTTGTTACATTTCTAGTGATAGTTTCTTAGTAACGTGAGCAACTACATGAGTTGCAGCCTGATAATGTTCCCCTGCCTACAGATATTTTGTCTATAGTGTTAAATCTTTGGGTAATACATTTCATTTCTTTTGGCTTATTCAGTGTATATGCAGTACTCAGCTGGAATAGTCACACATGCTAGTTGGTGCTGCCTTCTACTATGAAATACTTTAATTATGATAACAAGTTTTAGGCTTTGGGTTATCCAAAATTATTTAGTTTTACATTTTGTTAATTTTGTTATTTGGACAATTTGCATATTGAATTTACTCATAATATGGCTTATTTATAATAATAAAATGAAACTATCAGGGGCAAAAGTAATATGAATTTGATATAACAGCATTATGATCAGTAAAGAAATGTTGAGCAGTAAATAAAGGGGTAACTGACAACAAATGAAGATTCAGAAATTTGGGACACGTAACTAAGAAAAAATGAACTGCCGAGGGAGGATTTTAATTTTCAGTATCCTAAGGAGATTGTTACTGTCTTATTTTTGCTTTTACTGAAAGTATTCAGTGCAGATATTTGAGAATTTCCCTGACTGGAAATTCTCTCTCAGATATCTATCTTTATCTTAAAGTGATCACCAAAATTATTTGGAAAAATATGCTTCAGAGATCACTTTATCAGAACACATTCTTTAAAGCAGGAATGGGTGTGGTTTGGGGTTTTTTTTCTTGCGGTATTTTGAACACACATCAAGGACTCAGGAAGAGGTTCTGTTCAGGAACTCTCTGCCTGAGAAAGCAGTTGCATGTTCTCCATTCTAACCTCCCAGTATTCCAAAGAATCCAGAACTAAATTATTCCTGAAGGCCAGGAGGCTAAGTGGGGAACAATGGATTATTTATCTTTTAAAAAAATCTCAAGTAGTGAAATGAAAATTTCTTTACATTTGTATCTATGTGTACCTCAAGGAAAGACAATTCCTAATTATCTGGTTAGAATCAGTTTTTCTGTTTAACAGGCATTTATAAAAAATGCCACCTAACACTTTGGGTAAATAAATTTGAAAAATCTGCATTGGAAATTGAATTAATGAAACTTAACAGTACTCTGTGATCAAATAAACCCAGCACCTAATGAAATTTATTCTTCATTATTTCTTATTGTTTCCTCTGTTGAGCTGAGTATTGGTGGTAGTAATAAATTTCTATTATGTAAGGCTTTATCATTTGTAAAATAATGTCACTTATACCTTCTAATTTAATCATCGTTATGCTCCTGGGACATAAGTTGAGCTTATATATTAAGGGAAAATTGAGGTGTAGAGAGATTGAGTTGCCAGGTATCGTACAATTTATTGATGGAGGATCTAAAATTCAGGTGTTCTGACACCTACCTTTCCTTCTTTCCTTCTTCCCTCCCTCCCTCCATGCCTACTTTATTTCTGTCTTAAAAATATTGCTACCACTGATACGCCAAATAGTCATCAGAATTGATCAAAATCTCTTGCTGAAAAATGTTCACCACCTATTAATAAATCAGCACGTTGATGCTTCAGTTCCTGACCTAATTATAATTTTACTTTACTAACTTTAAGATAATCTTAGTTTTCTTACATGCATTTTCTATGTGTGTTAGCCTAAGAAATAAAAAATAAAACTATAATTTGAAATTCTTGGGATTTTGCAAATACTATGTTTAAGTATTAACATCCTCTAATGAACAGAGCAGCAGTAATCTGTTAAATAACTATTGGACCAAGACAAATCCCTCAGTTCACATGGTGTTAGTTACCCATGTATTGATCCTGACCAGTATTCTTGCTGCTTTCAGTAAGGAATAGGTAATTAGAATGAAGTGAGCCAAATAACAATTATGGTAACAATATTTACTCATATTTGTACAGTATTCTATACTTATATAAATATTTTTCATTTACATAGTATCTTTTAATATGGGATGTGTTTGCTCTATGCAGATTCTCAAAATAAGGGCATTTTTAGCTTCATTTAAAAAGTATTTTTACTGGTTAGATACCAATACACCAGAATTCAGAAGAAATATGTTTAAATATTACCATTTTTTTTCTTTAACATTTACAGTGATTTATAACCCATACTAAATTAGGTGCTACATATCTTTGTGTGTAGTCGGTTGAGATAGAAGATTGTAGAAGGTTTAGCCTTTATAGTATCTTTTTTCCTTTAATCTTTGTTTCTGATCAGTGAGCTGAGAGCTTCCTAATTGGATAGCAATAAATCAGCACAGGAACGGACTTATCTTGACTCATTTTTCTAGCTCTGATATATAACAAATATGGGAGCAGGTTGAATTTTGGGGTCAAATAGTATCAGGAACACGCTGTAATCTTTTAGATCCAGTCTTAGTTTTTAAAGAACAAATTATGGAACTGTTGCTTTCTGAATCCATTGTTATGGCCATGGGCTAATCTGATCCTGCCTACCTGGGACCTCTTATTTCTCTATCTGGTTTTCTTTTCAGTTTCACTATTCATCTTGTTTTCCCTCAGATTTTCTTTGAATCACAGTTTTGATTCTTAAATTCTCTGTTGGCTCTCAGATTCCTTGCTCTGGTCTTTCTTACTGCAGGCACTTTGCATTCTTTCCTGTTTTTTTGTTGACTCTCTGCATGGAGTACTGGTTTGGGAAGCCTTCTTGCTGTTTGCTATATGTATTGTGAAGATGAGATTTCTCTCATACTGTTCTGGTAGCCATTGTAATGTTATCGCTTTTGAAAAGGCTAAAGGAAAAAGGAAAAATGTCACGGTAGATTCTCTCATATGTACTGTTTCTAAATTTTTAAAAACAGGAACTTTTAAAATAGCCCCAGGTTAATATTGGATACTTAAGAATTAGGTTGATATTTTCTAATAGAAGACATGGCAAAAGTTTGTAGAAATAATTTTGAAAGCATAATAACTTTACCCATATTTTGTTTTTGAATATTTTATTTTCTTCCGAAAATTTCAGAATCCACTACTTCGCTTTGAAAGGAAGGGATAAGCAGGTTTATTTTAACTATACTATCTCTCTGGGAGGTACTGTATGATGTGTGTACACTGTATAATGAAATCTAGATTTGTCTTTTATAAGTTATTCCTAGGAGAGCATGAAACGTTTTTTGATTACTTGATTAGATTCTAACTAGAAGCATATAGTATTTGATGAATAACTAACACAGATAATTAACAGATTAAGAGAATGTGTGAGCCCAGGCATGAACAGAGAAGTTGGTAAGAAGGTTATCAGCATTAAAAATGTTGGAAATGAACAGGACAACTGGAGTATGAATGAAATCAATTTAATTTGTGGGAACTTATATTTCCTTAGAATTATAGTCTTATTTTTTACTCTGTATGACTTAGGCTGTGTCCACATTAAGTAGAGAGTATCTGTCTCAGATGTCTGCTTGATGGGCTAGTTAAGTTTCTTGAAAAAGAAACCCATTGCTACATTGGATAGATGGTTCAGTCTGTTTTTCCCTCTAAAAGGAGTATTGTCTCTGGTATTCAGGGCCTTAAAATGTTAGGCATGGTGATTTTCAGAGGGCTCAAGGGACACAGATGGAGACCCTGTTCTGCCCAATGCGAGAGCAGAAATCTGCCTGACCATCCTATGTGTTGTTCTGTTCTCATCTGGTTTAAAAGCTTGAAGGAAATTTACTACTTGCCTTCTCTTTCCATTATACCTGGGAGAGATTTTAAGCCCAGCTGATCAACTAGGATTTGAATAGTGATACCACCAAAGAGTAAAAGATAAAGATAAATGACTAGGTCTCACGGACTTTTCCAAAACCAATTGGTCCCCGAGATGTTTGGCATATCGGATAATGTCTGCTAAAGACTGTTGATTTACCAGAAGGAAGGAAGCAGACATTGGAGCCAGGTGAAAGGAAGAATGGAGTCTGAGCTGAAAATCCTTTGCCACCTTTATGTTGATTAATGCTTGGTTTGTTGGCCTGTGCCATGTGTAAGCCAGAATCCGCTGGCTTTCTCCACTCATGAGAAGTGTACATGATGAGACTTGTTTTATCCCCAGAATCTGGTGGCTTTTCTTCCCTTTTGGTGGCACCTTCCCTAGACTCAGATTCCTGGTATCTTCATTATCCATGTCCTCTCACCACTTTATCTTTACCTATAGAGCTTTTGTCACTCTTAGTTATATAAAAATGATAGCAGTTTTAAAATGTTAAAATTCTCAAATTATTGCCAGTTATACTAGTATTAAGAACTTAAACTAAAAAGTAGTTCAAACAACAGAAAATATGTAAGGAGGGAAAGAGATTTTGGAATCTGAGTTTTTCTGATACCTCAAAAAAAAAAAAGGAAAAAGAAAAATCATGGCTTTCTATTACCCACTGCCTGCTTTCCTTCTCCAAAGGAAGATCTCTCACTTTAGGATCATACTGTTAGTGGATTCTCAAGTACCCCTGTATCTGAAAGTATGCATTTCAAAGATGAAAAAGGTTTGCAAATGATGTAGAACAGTTACAAGTCTCTTGAGTAATTAGTGGAAGAATTTTGAATTAAAGAGGATTGTATTTGCTTTAGAATGTATGATGGAAGGAAATTTAACTTTGGTTGGTGAACACACAATGCAATATACATAGGACGTACTATTGAATTGTACACTTGGAACCCATGTAATTTAACCAATGTCACTCCCATACATTTAATAAAAAATAGAAAAAAAAGAATGTTAGAACAAGTACCACTTGTTACTGTCTAGTGCTTTTCTTTGTTTATTCTATTTTTCCAAAGTAATTATCATAATTGTTAATACAGCATTTAATTTGATGGCAGTAGATTTTACAAATCATAATAATTCCCCATAACATGGTTTAAACCAATGCATAGGGATTTATGGATTTAGTATGTGACGAAATTATCACATGTTATATGCAAGACAGTATAGCCCTTTGAAGAACTTAGACTCCTTGTAAGATACTTAAAATGTGACATATTTCCAAAATTATTTGAGGTGAAACAGAACACCAACAAGTAAAATTTAAAGATCGATGTAATCACTGAGATTCAATTACTATAATAATTTTAATTAAATGCAAATATTTATTCTTCTGAAATAAGGCAGATTTAAAACACACATTGAAATATTGGTTAAAAGTGGCATATTTTAAATTTCTATTTTAGGAATGACAAACTACTTATAGTACTTATAAATATTTGTTGCTTCTGCCTTTATCACTTGTGGCTGACAGCTCTGTCCTTTTTAAATGTTTTTTTTTTGAGGATTTAATTTTTACTAAACCATTGAGATCAGTAGAAATTCTGGAGGAATACATGCACTACGTGTGTTACTGAAAGAAAGACTTGAGTGTGGAACCTAGAACTGAATCAAGCTGATCAAAACTGGGATACAAGCACCTGAAGTGAGCTAGCAGCCAAGGAGACTTGTGCTGATTCTTTCTGACCCTCAGTTTTGGGCTAGAGTTGTTTGTAATGTTTCTCTACAAGATCAGGATTGGCCTGAACACTGGAGCAGAAGTGAGCCTTCAAGTGCTTTTGGTTGTGAGAAGAGAGCTTGGGGACAGGTAGGACATCCCATGAAGGACTCCCTCAGTCCTGGGAATACTCTTTAAATATGGAATGGCTGCCACGATGAAGGCATCCCTTTTAGAGACTTTCATCACGGTCGTCATATAAAATACACTTATATAAGGTATTAAGACTACATGGATTAATTAAATGCCTCTTGGACATCCTTTATAACTCTGATTCCAAAATGAATACATAATATTAAAAAGAATGCTATATCATTTGCTCTTCTGGATTCTTGGATTATAAGCAATATTGGTGTCTTCTTTCAGAACTTAAAGATAAAAAAATTGCATTAAATTAAGTAGAATAGTCTTTGAAAACAACTTTCTACGTCCTGTGAGAAATCTTTATTAAACCATAAAGCTTTATTTAATCTTCGGTGTGGTACGAAAACATGCTGTTATTATTAATGCTTAAATTTTATATTGTAATGTGCCATATGGTTGGTGTTGAGCTGATTGCCTACTATTTATCAAGGAGAGGACTAAGTACATGTGATTCTGATAGTAATCTCCATGTTCTACCTTGAGATTTCCTAACTACATAGCAGGTTAAAGTCGTTGACCTGACAATAAGGCCTTTTAATTAATACACATGTGTGGGCAATATATTTTATTTTGGCAGCAGTAAACTCCAATTCTGTGAGAATGATTTCATCAGCTACTTTATGTATAAAGGTCTCTCAGACAAGAGAAATATCTTTTAACTATTTCTATGAAGTTAGGGAGCCATAGTTTCAGAAATCCACTTTCAGTACCTGTCTCATTTTAATAACAGTTTCATGGAGCCCAGCAATCTGCATGGAGGCCATTTAGGATATAGTGGGAGGAACACGAGTTTTGGAGATAACAGATACGAGTTTGAATGCCTTTTTTTTTTTTTTTTTTTTTAAAGCCATACCAAATCTCTGATCTTGGACAATTTACCTAACATTTCTGTTTCCTGACCTGAGAAAAGTGGATAAGACACCTCCCTCAGAGGGTTGTTGTAGATATTAAATAAGGAAACAGTTAACATAGTGGCTGCACCTTACAGTTTCACTTAAAGTTTAGTTTTTTCTCAGCTTCGGTGTCCTATTTAAACAATGGAGACAGTGCCTCCCTCATCAGATTGTTTTTGAGAATCAATGATAAGACATTTTGAATAATTCTGTAGACACGTAAGGGGGTTCATTATTATTCTTTCTTGCTAACAAGAGATGTCTCAAAAATGTTTTGAGATTTCTTAATCACGTGGGCACTTAAAGTTGTTCACCTGACCAGAAAGGTCATTTTAGAGGGAAAACAATTGTGTAGGTAATTTCTTTGAAATTCTTACTTATCTCTCTTTAAATTCAGTTTGATTTCTTCCGCCTTTGGTCCTACAATACAGCACTCCTCTCCCTCTTACCGCGGCCTCTTAGCTTCCTTTGCTGGCACTTCCTTTTGCTCCTGTGAACATTGTTGTATTACTTCCCTAGGCATACTGTAAAAAAAAGTACCCCAAACAGGGTGGCTTAAAACGACAGAAATTTACTGTTACACAATTCTAGTCTCTAGAAGTTCAAAATCAAGATGTCTGCACCATCATGCTGTTTCTGAAGGCTCTGGAGGAGAATCCTTTCTGGCCTCTTTTAGCTTCTAGCAACCATTGGTGTTTCTTGGCTTTTGGGTACATTATTCCAGTCACATGGCCATTTTTTCCCCTGTGAGTTATTATATTGTTTTTCCTTTGCATGTCTGTCTCTGCATCTAAATTTTCCTTCCCCTCCTCCCCCACCAAAATAAAGACACCATTTATGTTGGATTAGGGCCCATCCTAATGATTTCATTTTGCTTTGATTACCTTTGTAAAGACTCTGTTTCCAAATAACCATATTATGAATGACTGGGAGTTAGGACTTTAACATGTCTTTTTTGGGTGGGGACACAACTCACCCCATAACAAGTGGTGTTCCCAGAGAGTCTGATCTCAGCCTCTTTTGGATCCTCTCTAAGTAATTTCATCTCCTCATGACTTTCATGAGAACTGTGGGATGAACCTGGTCTTTGGAGTTAGACTGTCTTACATTTGATTCTGATTATTTTACTTTTTAGTGAGTTTAGCAATATAAAAATCATATTTACTGGGGTCTGTTGAGTGGCATTTTCCTACCAGGGTTCTTCCTGGGGAAATGCAGAGCCCAGAGTAGTATAATACAGGCCAAATTGATTTGCTTTCAGCATTCTTAGTTTACAAAGTCAATATGAGCACCCAGAAATAACCCTGAAGTATAAAAGGAATCATAAAAAATCACTTGGAAGAATGTCACTTAAAGTGTGATCCACAGACCAGCAGCATCTGCATCACTTGGGAGATCTTTGGAAATGCAAATGCTTGGACCCAATCTCAATCTACTGAATCAGAATCTCGAGAGGTGGGGTTCAGGTGTCTGTTTTAAGAAGTCCCGATGAATCTTACACACTTTGCAGGTTGAGAAGTACGCAATTTGATTGGGTATGTATAGGACACTGGCTATGATCCATGGTGGCAATGGTGGGGTTTGTGGGTTGATTGCACAAGTGTATATGCATCTCAGGTCTGTTTAAGCAACAAGTGGTTGCTTTAACTTCCTTTCCTTGAGTTTTTAGCAGTATTCCTAGGCATACTAATGGCAAAGATGGCATTGATATTGGGGCAATGTAGCATTAATTTCATCTGATTTACTTTAAAAGTTCTATTCTAAGCTCCATTTGGCAACTGATCTCTCTCAACATTACTTAATGCCCTGCTCTCAAACGTCAATTTTGCTTTACAACTGCATGTCCAGAATGAGTAAGTATCCAGTAAAAGGCGTTTCATTTTTTTTTTTTTTGAGGAAATATGTTATGCACATCAGCCTCTTATTATCCTCTCTAAGGGGAAGTGTGCGACATAAATTATAGTGATTTATTAGGAATGAAGAACCCATTCTAGTGCCCTTACTCAGCGGTTTTCATGGAGTGCTCTCTAAGTGGAAAAACATTTGTCATTTTTGGACAGATTCAGAATAAATAAAATAGAGGACCAATGTGAGGTGCACAGAGTTTAACATTCAAAATATTCAAAACAAGTTACATCGTTGCTGGTGTGTGTTATATAGTTAGGCCTACCATGGTTGCATTTGTGCTGAACACAGGCAGACTTTTTCTTGTCATTATTCCCTAAACAATAGAGTATAACATCTATTTACAGACATTTACATTGTTTTAGATATTATAAGTAACCTAGAGATGATTTAAAGTATATGGGAGGATTGTGTAGGTTATATGCAAATACTATGCTGTTTTGTATAAGGGACTTGAGCATCCATGGATTTTGGTATCTGTGGGGGTCCTGGAATTAATCTCCCTTCGACACAGGGATGACTAATTTTATTTCTTCCTGAGAGTTTTATGACTTTTATGTATAACATGGCTTGTTTTCATTTCTTTTAATAATTGAGACAAAATGCACTCATGATAGAAAAGATGGATAAAAAAACCTTTTTCTTTCTAGGAACCTGGAATGTTGTACTTTCTTGCATAACATTTCCAAGTGATCAAATGAAGTGAAGATTCTGGCATTTCGTATTTTTCTTTTCCTTTGGGTGTGTCTAGAAGTTCTTCTTATATATAAATAAAATGAGAAAAGTGATTAGAGTAGATATTTATGTTGTAGATATGTATGTATTTATTTTCTAAAATTCGTTATGCATATACTATATAACTGAATCTGGAGAGGAGGCTGAAATCCTCTGGAGTTAAAGAATTTATGTTGTCAATTATATTTATCCTTGAGCAACTAATAATTGTCTGGCCATTACTAATTATTGCTTTAGTCTGTAAGGAATTATTCTTAAATTTTGGCGGGCAGGTTTTCTTGGGGATTTTGTTGAAATTACTGGTGGTCTGCCCCCGAGTCCGGTTAGGCTTGTTCTGTAAGTCTGTAGTAGGGCCCAGGCATGTGTCTTTGTGAAGGGCAGTGCAGGTAATTCTGATGCCCACCAAAGATCATGAACCTCTGCTGCAAGTACTTAGAAGCAGGCATGTTGGAACTTGGAGCCAGAACTCAAGTGAGAACAGTTTAATGACTGCTTTGGCTGTTGGAGGCTTAACCTGGCTCATGTGTCAGAGAAATTCCACTGGCAGTGTTTTTCCATTCCAGCATGCCTAAGTACACTGGCTCTTGCTTCTTGGTTCTTGGTTTGAGTGGAACTCATTCCTGCACAGATGGGCCCTGGTTTGTGAGGACAGCTGGAGAAGGAACAGCAAGTTCACTGGCAGAGCCAACACATGGGAAAGAGCGAGAGAGAAATAGACAAAGGCTAGAGGTAGAGGCACTAGACAAAAATAACATTCACCTGGTCATTACAGAATATGCTCCCTTGTTTCGTAATAAGGGTGTACTTAGCAAGTCTTTTAGAAGCTCATCCAGATTTACTTTATTTATTGCCTTTAAATTATATAATAAATACCTTCCAGGCACCCATTAAAATAAAAATAACTAACAATGCAGCAGAATTGAAGCGAAAAGAAACCACAGTGACAAATTACACGTTTTTCCGGAAGAGCAGAAGGAATTGAGTTAACAAGGATGGAAACAGTTGACTTTCTGTTCTAACCAATAAACGTCTTAAGTTAGTGTAGCCATGGGACTCTTTTTCTCCCCCTCTTTTTAAAAACAGATTAGGCATTTAATTAGGTTCTTAATAAATTTAGAACACCAGTTTGTGAAAATAAATCCCACTTGTGAGCAAACAGAGCAGAGGTAGCCCTGGAGCTGAGGATCAGATTTGACTTTTGGCAGAACTTGTGAGTCCAAACCTTCTGATTAACTTGTGCTGCTCTGTAATCGCATATTTTTTGAAGATCTCACCCTCCTGGCTGGTATCTGGGTTTGCACAGCTGCTGCTGCTTCTTGAAGTAAGCGTCAGTGAGATGTCTGGGGTTTTTCACACCATTGATGTCAATTTTGGTGGGGGTGGTGATGACAAATTTCTGGTGTGTTCTACTCAGAGGAACTTGATCGAGGGACAGAGGTCCAGTCATAAGTAGCAAGCCACTGCTCAGCTACTTCAGGAAAATGATCCTCGTGCCTCTGTGGAGCCCCGTGAGGATGATCAGAATGGTTCTGGGAATGATGCTAGCCCAAAGTTTTCCTACATGCTGAACGGAGGGTTTCTTGCTGTGGCTCAATAGCTTTCAAGGCACATCTTCGGTAGGATAATATCTAGGCATTTCACAAAGTTTAACCACTTGGGTGCTACCATTCTTGTTGCCACCAGTTAGTTTTGTGACAATAGCAAGAACCTTCTTTTTCTTTTCAATTCTGGATTTAGCTGATGAATACTTCCTCTTGTGCATGGCCTTTTGGGAATATCTTAGCCTGACTGGAAATATCTGCCGATTCCTCTGACAGGACGGAGTTTTGGTGGCAGTGGAGCTTCCCCTTCTTAGGTGTTTTGGCCTTGCGGTTACCCTTCTTAACCTTGCCGCCAGCATCAGCCTTCTCAGCTTCAGGTTTCTTCTCCTTAGTGTTCGTCTTCTTAGCTTTTTCACCCACCATTTTGCAATATGGAAAAGAGAACTAAGGTCCTGGCTTCCAGTCTATAAGGCACCATGACACTTCTAAAAAAAAAAAAAGAATGACTGCTTCTGGTGGTACAACTTATTTTCAGTATTTGGTATTTGCTTTGGTTTCAATGTTTGATTTTTTAAGGTTTTTGTGTGTGTGTGTGTGTTTGTGTATCTTATTGCTACAAATTCTATCTTTATAATCGCCATCTACAATTTTCTTCATACTATTTTTTATCTAAGTCCCAGCCCCTCCTCCCCAATATACAATTGGAATTCCAAGTCATCAACAAACGTTTTATTTAGCAAACACTCTGTAGAGCATTACTACCATTCCAGGCTGTATGGTGAACACAGATGCAAAAAGGGCCCCTAGATCTACCAGATAAAAAATAAACATTGGGAAATTGCAGGACCATTGGCCTTGTTCCTACTTTCAGCGAGGCAGATTACCTATTTGAGAACATCTTAGGAGTGGTTGACCTACTCTTCTGTAGGCTTGGAGCGCTGTCTTTTCTCTGGCAGTTGTAGAATGCACTCTTTTAATTAATTTCCTCTTCCCCTATCCAGATTATTTGAAAAATCACTGATTCTGTAAAATATTTAGTGTCTTCTCATTGCTTTTAGGACAAAGGCCAGACTTATTAACATCATCTATAAGGCCCCATGACAGTGGTTCTTAACTGGGGATGATTTTGTCTCCAAGAGGACATTTGGCAAAGTCTGGAGACATTTTTGGTTCTCACAGAGTGGCTGGGAGTAGGGAATGGTGCTATTGGCATATAGTGTGTAGGGGCTAAAGATGCTGTTAAACATCCTACAAAGTGCAGGACAGGTCCCCACACAAAGAATTATTGACCCCAATTATCAATAGCATTGAGGTTCCAAAACTTTGCTCTATAGTATCTGGCTCCGGCTTGCTTCACTGGCCTCATATCAGGCTACCCTTCCCTCACTCTTTCTACTGCAAGCACATTGGCTTCCTTTCAGTTTTTTGAATAGCCTCTGTTGCTTTTTTTTTGTTGTTGTTGTTTGTTTGTTTGTTTAGGATTTTGTATTTGTGGCTCACTCTACGTGGACTTTCTTCTCACTTCTTTCATTTGCCTAGTATGAATTAACTCTGGATCCTTCAGAACTCAGCTAACAGCGCTCTTGAAAGAAGCCTTCCATACCTCTCCTACTAGGTTAGGTTGCCTTATGCTCTCAGAGCACCATGTATTCCTGTGCCTTTGACCTTATTAACATTCTAGTTAACAATTTATTTTGTAATTGGTGTTAACATCTTGCCTCCCCTGTTAGAATATAATCTCAAGTGGACAGGGTCTATTTGCTGTTGTATCTCCGGTGTCTAGCATAGTGCTTTGCACTTAGTCGTCACTCAATAAATATCAATTGAATGAATGAGTCATCAAGTAAGATACTGTACCAGACAGTGATTTATAAAGAATTAGACCCACTGCTATTTTTGACACATTATCAGGAGGTGACCTATGTCTTCTAAATCTATAAAGCATTTTTATTTAAACCAATATTTGGTATTAATCATATCTGGTTTTATATAGTAGTTATGGGCAAAGTAGGGTATATTGGTTCTGGCTTTTAGGATATCATTGTTTTCTTACAAGTAAAAAGTTACTTCATTTTTTTTAAATCCCCATGCCTTGCTCACCTTATTCTACCCCTCTCACTCTAATTATAGCTGACTTCCAATTTTTACTTTATTTTTGCATTGTTTGATTTTTTAAAAAAATTAATGGATATTACTTTTATATTCAGAAAGATGATTAAAAATTTAAAATTCTATTGGAACTGGACTGGATTCTAAGCTTATATCATCTAATTCCCTAAACTATAGTTTTGTAGGAGTTTAACAATATTAATACAACACATGGATACTATTGACTATGGGGAAATCTGTGAGAAATTTAATTAAAGATTAACTGTGCAATTTGGAGTTGAGAATAAGGGATCGTGTTGTGATCCACACATCCTGCTTGGCTCACTCTAATATATACTCAGTCAAATATGGTTAGATAATTAGGCAGTCTACACAAAGCAGAGATATTTATCCTCTAGATTTTACAGAAGGAAAACAGACTTAATATTCTTATTAAATTGATTAATCTATTTATTACCTGAAACTAATTTGAATGAACATTAAGGCTAAAGAGAATAATAAGAAAATTTGAATTACAGACCATTCTATATGGATAAATTCATAGAGAATGAGCTGTCTCTAGCCCTTCTTGATGTAGGCAAGTCTGGTAAACATTTGACTCCCATTCATGTGGTTCGTCTGCCAAGTGAGGCTTAACCTTCATCCTGTCCCTACTCAGAATAAAGGGCTGGTAAAGAAGGTTGGGCTCAAAGAAAAGTGAAGATGTCTACTGCTTACACTGATTGGTAATTTTAAAATGTGGTGTCTGTTTTAAACTGCCTTTGAGTTAAATGTATCAAATTGCTACTCATGCACCTTTGTGTGTTAACTGGATATGATGATCTCTAAATATAAGGTCTTCGTCCTTCACATCTTTGTTCTGGCTTCTTTATAGCTCATGTTATTCGGTTACATTTCTTTTTTTTTGAATGAGTACATCAGATTGAACCCTGTAAATTTGTCACTTTCAACTATTTTTGACCTACAAAAATGACATTTTTGTATGGCTTAGTTTAATATAAATGAATGAATGGATGAACTTTGAACTTTTCCATAGAAACAATGTTCTAATTAGAGTGAAATAAAATTGAAATAGTACTATTTTTACTTCGTTTAGGTACATAGTGGTTCAAATAGATTTTTATAGGCTAGCCAGAAAACCTAGCCATAATTTAAACCATTGACCCTGTCGGAAAACGCATGTTAACTACAAAACTCACATATGAATGTTTGGTGCACAATGTATTCATAGATTGGTGACATAAATCATAACACTTGTAGGAATTATCTTTGTTTTCTGACAGGATAATTGATAGAAACTTCTCTATTAGTTGTTTGGTTTGGGGTTAGCAATTAAAGATTGGTGGAGAATTAGGTGCTAATGTCAGTGTTGGAGTCTTCTTCTGGAGGCATTAACTCATTAATGGAAACCTTTGTCACTAGGAATGATGAAATGTAGGAAAAATATGCAGAATTATAAAAAGCAAACCTTTCCCCTAGGATCTGGTATATTCTGTATCAGTGATCTACAATGAATGAAGATCATTTTTCTTTATCATTTTCTGATCTTAAGGTTTTGGGAATTCCTTAGCTCATGGACCTTTAGCTCTGAAGACACACAGGAAAATATCTATTTTCATAAAAAACCTCATGACGTGAGTGGGCATCTGGTGGTGTTTCGTAAGGAGACACAGGAAGGGTGATATTTCTGCCAAAGGATGATGTAATCCACCATAATTTAAGCTTTGGAAAAGCAAGGGTAACAGCTTAGCTCAGTACTGCTCCACTGACAGGCTAGAATAATTGTTCAGGTGCCGGACTGACATGGCTGTAGGAACGGGCTGGCAGTCTGTGTACGTGTTTTCTTGTAAGGCACATCCTTAGTTGGGGGAGAGGCAGAGATAGAGGTTTGGATCACAAATTTTTATTGACTCTTTAAATCCCTTGAGGATATAATAACAACAATAATAAAAGTAATAAAAAACATGAAGAAATGGGACTTATTGATAAGAGGAGGTAAGAATGTTGCTTCCTTTTCTGATTTTATTTTTTAGATAAATAGAGGAATATGGGCACTTCCACATATTCATTTGCTGTTTTTCTGATTAATATAGAGCCAGAGAAGCTAACAGCATTCTTGATGCTAAGTAGCTGCAAGCAGGTTTTTTGTTTTTGCTTCATTAAGAAAGAACTCAGGATTATTTATTAATACATCAAGAAGTTTTATAAGAGTTTTTTTTTTTGAAACAAACCATTATTACTGTGGAACTTAAGAAATTTTAAAAAATCAAATAATAATATGATGCCAATATTTATCATGCAAGGGGTTCTTGAGGCTGTAAGCATTTCATATTGGTCAGATTAGAAATACTAAAATTATTATGAACACAATTATTAATATAAGCACAATACTTTTTACTCCTTATAACCCTTTCACATACATTTGATTTGTAAAGCAGTTCCAGAACTGTTGTCATATTGGCAAAGGTTGATTAAATCTTAATATGCATGTTGTGCCCATGCCAATATGAATTACTGGATTCCAGCAGTGAAATTTTGAGTTGAATAAAATTGGAAAGAATTGTATTACTGAATGAAATTCTGTCCTGTACCCTCTCTCAGGTGTGTTTTTTCCTTCTCATAGCTATATCCTCCTGCTTCATGTATTCAACATTATTTTATTTGTTAAAATTACCAACAGAAGTATTTGTAGATGACCATTCACCACTGATCTCTTGAATTAACATTTGCCTTGCATTTTCAGATTAGTATCATACCATCAATAACTGCTTTTAAGTACACTTTCTAATGTTACTTACATTATGGACCATATTTTCCCAATCTGATAATAGAGGTAAACAGAGCCTAATTAAAATCTTTGTTAATGTTAGAAAGAATTCACTTTTTGTTTCCTTATAATATTCCTCATACTATATCAGCTATATTTTTCTTATCAGATAAGAAATTAAATTGGCCTGGAAAATTCATCTTGAAACTTTTAGAATGCACTCAAAAGTAAAATTCACAATAGTGTCAGCCACCATAAATATTTGAATTATGCTCCAAATGCTACAAAATCTGTATCTCTAGAAGTGACACTATTCTGGAACATGGAGATTTTTGTGCTTTTGTTGAAAGAGAGAAATTTGTGGTATAGATGACTACTAAACTTGTCTTCCTGAAGCTTTCAAAGTTATGAGCATAGGCAGAGTACATTCATTATGCTCTTCTGTGGATTCGTCTGGCCTCAAGGACCTTCTTGGTGGTCAAAAAGGTCTTGGCTTTGTTACACGGGGCTTACCCCTTGCTCTTCACCCTTTGCAACTTGTCTCTCTGCAGGTACACATCTCTTCTCCTTAAAGTAGAGAAATGATAGTTCACGACTCCTTTGTTTTTGACCTTTAATTACAGATTAAGCTCTATTTCTCATAAACAGTAAAGTGGAAAGAATAACAGTCCCTAGTATGTAGGGTTGTTGCGAGGACTGACTGTACCCTGAGACTAAGCCCACACTTCCCTATTTCTTTTACCTGAGTCACTGAGGGTGAAGAGGCAGCCTGAGAGATTCATCCCTCCTACCTCCAACACTCGTAGCCTTTCACTATCTTTTGAATCTGCTGGGATAAATCTGTGTTCTTAATCTGTGTAAGACAGTCACAATAAGAACTTTCAGTCTCCCAGGTTGCATCCCACATGACCCCATACTCTATTTTAGTTTTCGTACATCCTCTGTCTGTCCTCTTATGACACCTCTCCCTGACTCCTAAAATTCCTTCTTTGTGCTTTTTAGAGTCCATGGACGTTATCAGCAAAATCCGTGATCGTTTCAGACTTTTCTCTATATATGACTTTTACTTTCTTGTTCTGATAACTGGCTCTCCCTGAGGTTGCTGTTTTCACTGCAGGCCTGGCAAGAGGTGGCTATTTTCTTCTTATACCTTTACTTCATACTACCAGGCCTGGGGCTGGAAAAGACATCTTCCTCTTTCCTCTTTGCCATTTTCAGTCCATGCTCCTGTCTTCCTCTTAAACTCTTTTAAACTACTCTTACTCTCTTCTCTTGCCTACCAACCCTTGAGTCTTCTCATTTCTCAGTAATTTCCTCTTGTGGCTTACTTTTCCCCGTGCTATCTCATCTTAATTCTTGCTCACTGAAATGTACACTTAAATGATTCTTCCTATTGGATGGTATTCCCTTGCCTCTCAGTTCCTAGCAGTCTATTTCCTCATGATCTTATCTTCCAATCTCAACCACTTTCTCACTCATAAGAAGGTTTCAGGCATCCTACGGGAGCACCCTGAGGAATCTAGCGTGTCTTTGACCCTGTCTGAGCTTCTCCTCCTCAATAGTGGAATGATGAAAATGAAGTAGTGGTGGGAATGAGCATTGTGAATTATTTCCGTAGGTTAAATTGTGTGCCTTTATGTCAATAAAATACATGTGGGGGACACCATGGAAGAATTGTTGTGATTACTCTTTATTTATATGAGGGGTCAATGGGAGGTAAATGTAGTGCTAAAAACAGTGCTCTGTGTTCATTCTGAGGTCATTTTTTTTTTTTCAGACAATGCTGTCATGCTGCTGCTGTTTTTCCTATTGTCTAGAAACTTTTTTTTAGAGTTCTGCATGGTGTGTGTGTGTATGAGGGGGTGGGGAGAGGGAGAGAGAGAGGAAGAGAAGCACTTTCATCCTATGTAGTTCATCTATGTGGCCATGCTCATGAGGACTATAGTCAAATTTCCTTACCTAGGTTCATTGTCATTCCAGAGAAACCTTGACCTATGCTTAACTACGAGGTGATATAGAAGTACAGGGTGATTGTACTTTCTCTTCCACATTTTTGTATTTTGGTGGTTTTTTTTGTTTGTTTGTTTGTTTTTTTTTTGCAGGGGATGAAGGAGGGAGAGAAGAGTTTGTCCTGTCAATTCAAGATGTTCTGCCATATCATCTGATACTTAGCCACTTTCTTATGAATTTAAGTTTTTCAGATGTGGGACATAGAAACTCTATAATGCATTGTTTACTGGAGTCCGCAGCTTTGCAAGCAGAAGACCTGCTAATTATTAGCTTTGCAACCTTAAACGAGTTGCTAAGCTTTCATACATATAATTTTTATCTGTAAAGTGGCTATGAGAATACCTTCCTAACAAGCATAATATTAGTGTGAAAAAGATACCATACAGGTGAACCTGTCTACCACATCACAAACATGCTAGGTTTCTCAAAATTTGATAGTTTTCTTTCTTCCTGTCATCTCAACTGACCAGAAAATGCTGCCACTGGGTGTTCTCCTTATAGAGAAAGCTAGTCTGATTTGAGATAGCTAGTCTGATTTGAGATAGCTAGTCTGATTTGAGTTTGAGATAGCTAGTCTGATTTCACTTGGAATAAAAATATAAAAAGATTGTTTGAAAGCAATTAGTGGAGGTTAAAATGTTACTTACCTGACTTTTAATTAAAAAGTTAAATACACTGGCAACATTTTTCCTTGTCTGTGTTTAACAGCATATTATTCAGTCTTTTAAAATATTCATCTTTATAAATTTTCTAATGCATATCTATTGATTACACATTAAATACATATGTTTTAGCTCATGTTGTACAAATGGTAGCATGTTATTGTTATCATAGTACAGGTAAAAGGTAGCAGAGACTCCTGTGTTAGATGTAAAAGAGGAGTGAATAGAAGCAACCAGGAATTGGGAGATAGTTGTGTCTATAGTTTGTCCTTTGGGGTAGTTGTACTGGCTATTGTGGCAGATGTCACTTTTCCTGCTTAATAAACAAAGTTGAATTTACTCACACTTGTTCTTGGCTCCTACCTCACAACAGGTGGCCAGTCAACCTGTAGTTGACTGCAACTGCTGGCTGTCAGGAGTTTTGAGAACCTTCTGTTATGATTAAAGCAATAGTTTAGAGGAAACTTTTGGAAATTAACTGAGTTTACACAATTAGTTTAACTTGTATGCTAAGGTATATTCTAGTGACTGATGTGATACTTATGCTGTGTTGACATGTTCGGTCATAGAGGATTCTAGCATTAGCCACATAATAAGCATTCAGTAGCTGGTGGATAGGAATTATTTCATAATTGCCTGTGCTTTGAGCTTTTGGCAGAAGAGTTCTTTTCCCAAGATTTCTTGGATTTCTCTTCTTGCAGATAGAGGGGTAAGGTTCAGAGGTTAAAGATAGGTAGGGAAAAGAGAGATGCATTGTGAAGGTGCGAATGAACTGTCTTCCTGCTCCTTCCTGGTCTAGCTCTTGGTAGGTAGACTAGGTCCTTGAGTCCAGCCTAGCTTGCCATAGTAGAAGGCCAGACTAAATCCATAGGAAACAAGTATAAACATTTGCCTTTGTATACATTCCTCAATAACCTGATATGGTACTAGATTAGTACAGAAATATTTTGGGAATTTTCTCTTATGAAAATAAAAACACAGTTTTCCTCCATTCATGATATGACCGCATGGGATTTGAACCCAATCAATCTGACAATAGATTCTGGCTCTAAAGCAGATGAGTTAGGAACTAAAGACCTCAAAACTCCTGAATGAGTTTCATAGTTCTCTAAAGGAGCTTGGTGATGGAAAAGCATTAAAACATAGTGATTAAACCCATGAATAATATGGATACCTGAATTAGAATCTCTGCTTTACCATTTTCTACCTTTGACAAATGGGCAAATTAATTAACCACTGTGTATTTCGATTTCTTGAACTCTAAAATGGAAATAGTATCTACTGCATAGAGGATTTAGAATACAAAAATAAACTTCAAACCGGGACTGGCATATAGCAAAGTACTACACAAGGTTCTTTCTTTGGGGGGTGGGGGATGCGGTAAAATTTACTCTCTATAAAGTAGGATAACATTGATGTTCTATGCAAGAAAAAAATCAGAATATTTTGGGGTTCTTATATGAAAAGTGCTACACAAATATAAATATTATCCATCATAAGCTTAACAAAGAGAAACTGTTTTCTTACTTTGCTTGTTCCAATAAATTTCACTTTCTGAGAAATTTTTAAATTTATATAACTTTTCTGAAGGATAATTTTATTTTTTCATAGTAGCTTTTTTTTATCCCTACTCTATTGCCCCATGAACAACACTCTAGTTTCTTAATTTGTTTGAGTGTAAGCACTATCTTTGTAGTTCCTATCCTGTGTCTAGAGCCATGCCAAAAGGCCATATGCTGCCTGTTAATTCTTTATCTTGCTATCACATGAAATGCAATTTGAAATAGTAACTTATATGCAAGTTTTTGGTCCAGTCTAGAAAATTTTCATTTACATATTTTAAATTAGTCTTCTTTCAGTCCATGATTTTATCTGATTTTATAGTTATAAATATATGGCTGATATTTCCTAGCTGAATTTAAAAATTAAAAAATAATTATTGTAGAAACAGCGCTTTTCTGTAAGTCATTCTGTGAACCATAGGAGAGCTATTCAAAGAAAGAAGAGAATTCCTTGGACAAAATGTAAGTCATTGAGCTATTGGCTTTTCG
Organism: Pteropus vampyrus; assembly: GCF_000151845.1. Classification (NCBI taxonomy): domain Eukaryota; kingdom Metazoa; phylum Chordata; class Mammalia; order Chiroptera; family Pteropodidae; genus Pteropus; species Pteropus vampyrus. The sequence continues at coordinate 229,484 of NW_011889326.1, read as the reverse complement.
AGGAAAGACCCTAAAATTATTATGAAGTCAGATAAATTAGAACTATAATTTCAAGCTGTGTCCTGATTTATCTCATGCTGTTTGATATTGCCACATAAGTGATGTCGGCATGGTCACGCGTTTAAATGCAGATTTATAATTCTCAATGCTTTCCTTTGTTGAAAGCATTGTGTTTAAACTTGAAATTCCCAAAAGATATACATGATTTTGAGTGCTTTCTAAAATGGAAAACTTGGATAAAAATAGAAGATGCAGAGAATAAGCTGAATAATAGCACTGTTTAGCAAATTCAAAATATAGACTATTTCCCAGGCTCCGTGAACCAAAACAAAGTTGGACAAAATGACCACTGTCTGCCAGATGATGGAAGAATCAGACCTGTTTGTGAAACAAACGAGGATGTGTACAACATAAAAGGTAAAGTCAAGCTGGAACTGGAAGAAAGAAAATCAGATCAAGAGGCAGATCAACCTGTTCTAGTGACAAGGGAGGTTTCCGTGCTTTGCCAAGAAACTGGAAATCTACATTAGCAAGAACAAAGAAAATCTATCATGGATTCACCTTGGTGCAAATTGTAGGAAGGCCTGGCAGAGGGTGTACATGTTCCTTTCTCTCTTCTCTGTGTGTGTGTTCTTTGAATGGCTACATCCATTTACTCAGGTAAATTTTCTTGAAATAAGTGAGCAATGGAAATGACACAAATGGAACATCTAAGCAAACTTCGCATTGCACCAGTGATTTATCAGAGGGTTAGAGAAAGGCAATAGACTAAATGTAATTAATCTTTTTTCATGGTTAGTGCTTATGTTTATCTAAAAAGAATGATGTGGATATCTCCCAATTATTATATTGTTAGTAGGTTCCCCCCGCTTGAAACGTAAATTATCAGTGATCCTCATCAAATGGGTTTTTGCATGTACTGAAATATATATGGTATAAAAAAATGAAGCAGGGTTGATTGTTTGCCATGTTAATATGTGTTACCAGTTAATTTAGAGTCTTGATACTTATTTATCTTGTGTTCTTGGCGGTACATGTAGTAAGTGCTCAATATTTTTTATTAGAGATTTTCTGTAGGTAAAAACTCTAGTTTGCATTGTAATTAAGATAGAACAACCAATTTTTAAAAATCGGAGCTAGAAAATGAAATTTGAACTAGGCTACAATTTGTCTCATAAAAACTTGTTCTTCATTACTAGATACCTTTAAAATGCAATGCTTCTTATGCTCCACAAAGTGTGATACAAAGCAAGTTAAAACAGATTTTGTTTTTACAATAGCTAAACAACAATAATAAAATGTTCTGGCTAAATTTTATTTGTTTGCTTGAATATGGGTGATAAATTTTATGTAGAAAATCTTTCCTATAAGTAAAAATAGTCCACAGTAACATTTTTTGGATTTATGTCATACTGAGAGAAAGCTGTCAAATATTAGTTTGTCATTATGTAGAAATCGCAATGATTTCTCACATGGGGCATTAACTTTAGCTGCAAAGTAAAAACAAATCTGTAGAGGTTTTGTTCTAATCAAGCAGTGGGCACTGTGAACGCTATCACAGAATCGTTTTAGAAGAAGTTATGCATGGTGAGATTCATGTCTCTTTCCAGACAACTATTCACCTAACTCTCCATGACTATTCATTTTCTATCATATAATACAGACAGATTACTTAAGCTATGGGTTTTAGAAGGTTGTATTTCCAGTGTTATGTACCAAATCTGCACAGAAAGCTAAGGAGAATGAATGCTGAGATTGTGGAGCTGTTTATTGACTTTTCTAGTGTAGCCAAGGATGATTATATCAAATTATGGCATGGAGAGGGGAAAGGAGGGATCTGCATAATGCAGAAAATGTTTTCACATTGGAGGGAGGCAAGAGAAATAAGAACAAAGAATGTCTTCAAGCAATAGAGGTAAGACAGCTGATTCTGATATTGGAAAACTTTTAATCAAATCAGACTCAAAAGGACACTTTAGCACTAATCAACACTTCTGACTTTTCACAACCTTAAATTTCGACTTAATTCTTCTATAAACCTCCTAATAAGATAACTAAAGTTAGCTAACCTTCTGACAATAAAGATGATTATTCGCAGTAAAGAAAAAACTTAAGTGAGAAGTAAATGTTGGTGGGAAGTTTTTGGGAGATGTGTGGTTTTTCTCTACCTGAGTTTTTTCTCTGTTTTTCTCCTATTTGACAGTAGGTCAAGTTCAGACTGTAGGGAGTGGATGTTGTAGTAAAGCTATCCATCTCAGGTGAATTGAAAAAGTGCAGAGGAATGAAATACTGTCATTTTTTCTCAGTGTTCTCTAGTGAGTCCCAAAGGTATGTTGGTGTGAAGGAAACTGAGATGAAATTACACTTTACCTTTTTAGTCACAAAATTATGGTTTCTAATTCATGGTCCATGGTCTTGGATTGTAAATCTTGTGCTATGTGGGCAGTGCTCCAATAAAATGGTAACTTCTTTGTCATCTGATTTGATCTAACTTATTAATAAGGTGAGTAAGCCTATAAAATATACCATATCCTAGATATACATTTAATTATAAATTTAGATCTGACTCAAAAGCAAATTGATTCAACATAAACAAAACATTTAGAGGTTTTATTACCCCTTTTATAGTATAAATGAAGGCAAATGCTAGCTATCACCAGAGGGAGGTCTCCCTCCCCTCCCCTATACTCTTTCCCCTTCATTCTTAAAATAGTCACCCCAGATAACAATTCCTTGTTAGTTCATCAGTTTTGCTGTTGGACAACAGGCCCAAAATACCATGTATGAAGCATTGATTTCTGTCTTTTTTGGCTTTATTCTCATTACCATTGCTTGTTTTTATTCTCATTTTCTCTGTCTGTCTCTCTGTCTGTCTCCCTCACCAGAACAAAATTACTTAAAAGACAGATGCTTTAATAAGAGGATTTTAAGGATTAGGTGTATCCAACAGTATATAATCCTGGGTTGATGGATGATTAAGTTTCAGGTCTGAGATTGGTGGTGTTTGCTTTCCTCATTCAGCTGTCTCAACCCTGTGAATGGGAACCACCTTCTTGTGTACACATCGCCTCCCTAACACAGTTCCTGATACATGATATGAACATTTAGTACATAATTGAAGTGGATGAATGAGTGATTACTCAACTACCTCTCTTGCCTAACAAAGGGAATTAAAATTATGCTACAACTCTTCAACATATTCACCTAGGAACAGAACAAATAAATGGCTTGAATACTAAAAATGTTATCAGAAGAGGGTTAAAACTAATCACATTATTTTATGTATCAAGTTCACCAAGAATTACTTGCATAAATCATATAAGTGAGGAGTGAATGAGTTAATACATCTAAAGCACTTAGCAAATGCCGGGCACATAATAACTCAAAAAGTATCAGCTATTGTTAAGAAGGAGAAAATGAATAAGAAAAATGGTTGCCTGATAATCATGCTCATCAGTTCTTCCCAGAGCAAATAATCTTTACATTCCAGTGTTGTGTTTGCTGGCCCAGAAAAGGCATTAAGTATAATTTAGTTACATTGCCATCAGGATGGCTGTTGCAAAATATGACCGATCATGCCACAGGCCTTCCGAAAACTCTGCAAAGGCTTACCATTCCCTTCAGAATGAAATCTGGTCTTCAGCATGACATGTAAGGCTCCTCATCATTTTATCTCTTAATTTAATCCAATTTCATAAGCCTTTCCTTATTCATTGTCCCTCGTCACAATTTAGGCAATGTGTCCCAACTATGTGCTCCTACAATATTCTGAGATTATTTGTACTCTGGTACTTATACTGAGCTGTGTAGGGCTGCTTTCTTGTTCATCTCCACAATTAGACCTCATTTTGTTTTGCTATTACCTAGCACAGTGATCAACAAATTTTTTCTAATTTTGTAAATTCTTTAGGCTTTGTAGGCTACACTGTCTCTGTTGCATCTACTCGGTTTTGCCATTGTAGCACAAAAGCAGCCATAGATAATGCGCAAAGGAATAAACATTGCTTTGTTTCAGTAAAACTTTATTTATGGACACTAAAATCTGAATTTCATATAATTATCATTTATCATGAAATAATATTCCTCTTTTGATTTTCTTCACCCATTTAAAAATGTAAAAATTATTCTTAGCTTGCAGGACATACAAAAACAGGCTGTGGGGAAAATTTGGCCTCTGATATTTGCTGATCTCTGGTCTAGCAAAGTGCCTGGCATAGATATTGTGCTCAGCCAATACGTTTGAGTAAATGAGTGAGTGAGTAAAGTGGTATCTTTTCATTGAAATCATTTTTAAAGGGGACATAAGGGGAAAATTTACATGACAAACTGTTGCCTGTATTATAGAATCTAAACTCTTTAGCATGGTATAGAAGAATTTTTACAATCTGGTTTGTAGGTAGCTAATCCCTACTTTCATCTTATTTTATTTGCC
>NW_011889326.1:194274-224257 GCF_000151845.1 Pteropus vampyrus | reverse complement strand
TCTTTCCCCTTCATTCTTAAAATAGTCACCCCAGATAACAATTCCTTGTTAGTTCATCAGTTTTGCTGTTGGACAACAGGCCCAAAATACCATGTATGAAGCATTGATTTCTGTCTTTTTTGGCTTTATTCTCATTACCATTGCTTGTTTTTATTCTCATTTTCTCTGTCTGTCTCTCTGTCTGTCTCCCTCACCAGAACAAAATTACTTAAAAGACAGATGCTTTAATAAGAGGATTTTAAGGATTAGGTGTATCCAACAGTATATAATCCTGGGTTGATGGATGATTAAGTTTCAGGTCTGAGATTGGTGGTGTTTGCTTTCCTCATTCAGCTGTCTCAACCCTGTGAATGGGAACCACCTTCTTGTGTACACATCGCCTCCCTAACACAGTTCCTGATACATGATATGAACATTTAGTACATAATTGAAGTGGATGAATGAGTGATTACTCAACTACCTCTCTTGCCTAACAAAGGGAATTAAAATTATGCTACAACTCTTCAACATATTCACCTAGGAACAGAACAAATAAATGGCTTGAATACTAAAAATGTTATCAGAAGAGGGTTAAAACTAATCACATTATTTTATGTATCAAGTTCACCAAGAATTACTTGCATAAATCATATAAGTGAGGAGTGAATGAGTTAATACATCTAAAGCACTTAGCAAATGCCGGGCACATAATAACTCAAAAAGTATCAGCTATTGTTAAGAAGGAGAAAATGAATAAGAAAAATGGTTGCCTGATAATCATGCTCATCAGTTCTTCCCAGAGCAAATAATCTTTACATTCCAGTGTTGTGTTTGCTGGCCCAGAAAAGGCATTAAGTATAATTTAGTTACATTGCCATCAGGATGGCTGTTGCAAAATATGACCGATCATGCCACAGGCCTTCCGAAAACTCTGCAAAGGCTTACCATTCCCTTCAGAATGAAATCTGGTCTTCAGCATGACATGTAAGGCTCCTCATCATTTTATCTCTTAATTTAATCCAATTTCATAAGCCTTTCCTTATTCATTGTCCCTCGTCACAATTTAGGCAATGTGTCCCAACTATGTGCTCCTACAATATTCTGAGATTATTTGTACTCTGGTACTTATACTGAGCTGTGTAGGGCTGCTTTCTTGTTCATCTCCACAATTAGACCTCATTTTGTTTTGCTATTACCTAGCACAGTGATCAACAAATTTTTTCTAATTTTGTAAATTCTTTAGGCTTTGTAGGCTACACTGTCTCTGTTGCATCTACTCGGTTTTGCCATTGTAGCACAAAAGCAGCCATAGATAATGCGCAAAGGAATAAACATTGCTTTGTTTCAGTAAAACTTTATTTATGGACACTAAAATCTGAATTTCATATAATTATCATTTATCATGAAATAATATTCCTCTTTTGATTTTCTTCACCCATTTAAAAATGTAAAAATTATTCTTAGCTTGCAGGACATACAAAAACAGGCTGTGGGGAAAATTTGGCCTCTGATATTTGCTGATCTCTGGTCTAGCAAAGTGCCTGGCATAGATATTGTGCTCAGCCAATACGTTTGAGTAAATGAGTGAGTGAGTAAAGTGGTATCTTTTCATTGAAATCATTTTTAAAGGGGACATAAGGGGAAAATTTACATGACAAACTGTTGCCTGTATTATAGAATCTAAACTCTTTAGCATGGTATAGAAGAATTTTTACAATCTGGTTTGTAGGTAGCTAATCCCTACTTTCATCTTATTTTATTTGCCGGTCTCTCATGCCCCCTTCTCAATGTCATCTAGGCTGCAACTCATTGACTCAACTAATTGACATTTTCTGAAACACCATGCTCATTCCTACTTCTAGGCCAAGTGTCTTGCATCTTTCTTTACTGGGAATATCCTTTCCTATTTTTTGTTTATTTGTTTGAATTTTCTGCTTAGTGAACTATTATTTGTCCTTCAAGATTCAGTTATTCTCCAGGTGGAAATGAAGGGATGGAGACTGTGGTGAGGATACATCCCTCTGTTTCTATAGAGCTTTGTATATATCCCTCTGTTTCTATAGAGCTTTGTCATGCATGTTGCACTTTCATGTGTATTTTAATTCTGATCTCTGTGTACGGTGCTCTTTCTCACCATGTTCTAAATTTGTATTATATGCCTAGTGCTATTGGCTTGTCATTGGTTGTCATTTAGTAACAACTTAATAAAATAAAATATTTTCATATACTAACGGTATATGAAAATATTGGCTTGTCATTGGTTGTCATTTAGTAACAACTTAATAAAATAAAATATTTTCATATACTAACGGTAAATTCTCAGTATCCTATTGAGAATGCTTGGCATCAGTTTCCACAATGTTGAGACTATCCCAGTATTTATAGTAGGGTAGGCTCAGTGTTTGAAATTGAAATGAATACAATTAAAATTGAATAAAAATGTAAGTATTAAGAAATTACAAATAATTAAGTTGGAAATGCAAGAACTAGAAGTATTATGTGTGGTATGAAATATCAGTTTTATAACTTAATTTCAAGCTTATTTGAATTGAAATCTCTAGATGTATTTTAAAAATATTGTTTTTAAGCCTTTGCTTGGTTTTGTGTGGATAAATGGTGATATCATTTATCTATATACATGTATTGGTATTCTTTCTTGGAAAGATGAAGGACAGTGATAGTACTAGAGATTTCATGGTGAAATATAATGGATTTCGACCAATTGTTATTTCAGCAAGTTAACTACTTTCAAAACTTAACTTCGATGGAGTTAACCTGGAAAAGATAGGCATTTTTTACATTATTTCCTGCATCAGATATTGTTAATATAAATTCTCTCAGACATTTTATACACGTTTAGCACTTATTTACTGTGGAATAGCCTCTATCTTATATAATCCCATTTCCCTGGGGAAATTTTCTGAATTCTCTCAAACTATAAGATTTCCAGTTGAGATAGATGGTCTGGGTAGATTTCACCATAACTATCTTGGGAAATCTCACTAGGAATTGAAAGCACATGGCCGTGTTAAGTGAATAAGAAACTTTTTCATTACTGATCATTCATTTTCATTCATTCTGACACTTATAACAGATAGTAGTAAGTTTGAATAATAGTTTAGGTTGTCATGAACAGAATGTCTGAATGTTGGCTGCTTGGTCTTCTTTTATTGAGATAATTGAATACCAATGATTAGAAATCAACGTGTGTTCAATTGCTATGTTAATGTGAATAACAAAAGCAACAATGCTTGGGTGAACTTACCTGGTATTTAAGTTATAGAAAGTCATATTTCACAGAGAAAGAAGTCATCTTACAGTTAGGGGACAAAACAGTGGTGGAAATTGTAACAGGATACACTCCTGAAAAGGGGCACTTCACACCAAACCCTAGTCCTTAGGTCATCGGTTAGCTCCCTTAATTTAAGATACAATATATTTTCTCATAAATTCATTGAATTACATATACCTTAATGATAGGATTTGTGTCATATATCTTTGTGTATATTGAAGTGCCTGGAACAGTATCTTATATGTAACAAGAACACATGTATTTGCTGAATTAAAGTGTATTTGTAAACAGTTTAGACAGTGTGTTTAAGAAAAAAGTAGAGATCTCTAAAATGCTACCCTAGAATAACTTTTCCAAACATGTGCTATTTCTTTTAACTTATAATAATTAAATGATGGTATCAGTATTCATTCATTGAGAGCCTACAGTATCTTAGTTACTTTTTTACATGTGAACTCACTTAACTTTCAAAACAATAGTATGATGTTGGCATTAGTCCTTCTTCCCCCCAAGAAAATCAAGGCTCAGAGAAATTAAATAACTTGAGTTTATGTGTAAAATAATAATAGTATTTACTTTATAGGGTTTGTGAGGATTAACTGGGATAGATTATAGACCCGTTGTCCTGGTGTGTGGTAAGCCCTCAGTAACTTAGCTATTATTAAGATCATGTAGCTGAAAAGTAGTAGAGTTGGGATTATATCACTGATCTGTCTCTCTCCAGAGTCTGTGTTCTGTTCATCATTGCATTCCAACTGCCTGGTCAAAATATATGGTACAGAACATTGTGCTTCCTATTATGAGCTCTTGAAGGGCAAAGGATGAGACTTTCTTTTGTGTCATCTACTAGTGCCCTGTACACACAATAATAAATGTTGTTGACAGCTTGACTGGCTTGGTGGCGACACTTTCTGGTTTTGCTTTCCATATGAATGATTGGTAGGATGATTGATTCTGAGAAGGACTTAGAAGAATGTTGTTAGAGTATGCCTTATATTTTATATTAAAAAAGCTTTTTTCCCCCTCATTAATATGATACCTGCATCATGATTCTAAATTTTGTTTCCCCTGTGCCTGTGTGAACAAGGGACTGAGAAAAGTTAGAGTATTCAGGCAGAGTTACCATTTTCCAATTAGCTTTGCCAGTATTTCTCATTTTATCCTGAAGTCATTTCTGGTGGTCATGTCTTGGGATTTTCAGAGTAAGGCTTTTTTACTGGATGAGTAAAAATTTCTTTGTGTTTTAGAAGTGAGAATTAAAAAAAATATCCCTGAGTCTCATAGCTCTGGAGAGCTTTCCTGAAAGGGAATTAGAGTAAAAAATGAGCTGTCAGTGTCCTTGAGGTTCCTTGCCAGTTGCATAATGATGCATCATTTGTCAAATGTAGTTGTCTTTCTTTACTTGAAGATCTTGCAGTTGGTGGTGTTTCTCATACTTGTGCTGTGGAATTCAGTAGCAAACTCAGGACCAGCAGTTGCGTGCATGGGAGTGCCGAATGACTACTACGCTATTACAGGGTATAGCTGCCTTGTGTGACTCATTTTTTTCTCTTTTTTAAAAAGTTTTTTTTTTTTTTTATCGTGGTAAAGTATTCATAAAATTAACCATTTTAACCATTTTTAAGTGTACAGTTCAGTGGCATTAAGTACATTCATATTGTTGTGCAGCCATCACCACCATCCATCTCTAGAACTTTCTCATTCTTCCAAAATGAAATTCCATGCCCATTAAACAATAACTACCCGGTCTCCTCTCCCTTCAGCCCCTGGCAACTGCCATTCTGCTTGCTGTTTCTGTGAATTTGCTTGTGTTTCAGTTTCATGATTCCATGATTTATTAGTTTAAATTGAGGTCTACTACTATCTTTTGTTCCCCTTGTTGTGGTTATTATCCAGTTATTGGGATTGATGTTCCATAGCTAGATCTATGTGAGAATGTAAACTTAATGCAATTCTCTTGCAATAAATATTCTACTTTGTATCTCTATATAGTAACCCCTTAAATTTCATTATCACATCATGAGGGCAAGAACTGTATCTATTCTGCTTACCTCTATATCACCAATGTCTGACACATTGTGCTTTGTAGAAGAACAAATATTTCTAGACTAAACAAATGCTGCTAATCATTGTCTTCATCATTGAAAAACCTGCTTACTTAAAAAATAATTTACTGAGATTTTATTCTATGTAGGAGACCAGATAAAACAGAAACTTACTCTTCTTCTATGACTTTCTCTCTAAAAATAAGTTATGGCGATCTAAACCAAATGACTATGGGCTTATGCCCCCCTCCTTTAATAATTTATTCTTTTACTTACTCATCCATCAAATATTTAATGTGTGCTATATTTTAGATGCTGGCCGTGCAGTAGCGCAAAAAATGGCCACAATCCTTGAACTTATGGACAGAGTCCTAGTGGAGAACACAGCATATAAAAATGTGAACAGACAAACAAAACATTTGTTGTAAATTATGTGAAAGAAAAAGATGAGATGCTACCAGAAAGATTGATCACAGTGGAACAACTTTAAATTTGAGGGAAGTTGAGATGTGATAACCATTTTCATGTTTGTGAAGAGCTGTGCTCTTATGTAAAAGAGCTTGTTTGATTTAAAGAGGTACTGTGATAGACATTCTTAGAAGACAGATTTTGGCTAATTATAAAATGATTTGCTAATAGAGCTCTACAAGGATGAAATGCATGGTGTTTTTCAGGTTTTCTGGCCTATCACTGGAGGTAGTTGGGTATAGCTTTGTGAAGATACTGTACTTGAACACTGGAAGGTTGGTTTCCAAACCTGTTTGGTCATCAGAATCATCAATTTATGTGGAAAAGTGCAACCCAATACTTGATATTTAATAATTCTACTTAATAAATGCTAGTTGAATCTGACTTTGAATTGCTTTATGGTACATTTAAGTGTGGCAGCCAATATGAAAAGTATCTGAAAACTGAAAATGGTTTTTGAATTATTTCCAGTTCACAAACACAAAATTAATTACTCAGCAGCATTGGTTAATGTATTGTTCAATTAGGTCTGGATATTGGTATCTTGCAGTCAGATTTAGTCCACTAATGTGCAAGATTACACAGTAACCTCGAGGATACAGCTTTCTAATTACTTGCATCTTGATGCCTAACATAGACTCAAAATTTGTGTTATTAGTAGGGTCTTTCAATTTAATGTGTATTCATAGAACTTAGTGGAATAATATGTATTTTAAAGATTTGGTTAATTTGTTTCATAGTAGCTCTCTAAGGTATCAGTCAACAATCATATATGAAGTATTTAAGAAGCATCCACTGTGTCCCAGGCCCTATTCATGAAAAGTGGATTCAAGATTGGTAATTTCTTCTCTATATGTATTGATGAGACCAGTTGGGTAGGCTTTGTAAGATAGACCCTGTTGACATTCTATCAGTTATTGTGAAAGTTTAATGGTATTTTGGCTTTTGATTATACTATATTTGAAGGTGACTTTACATCATTGCTTAACTAACAACTAATTGATCATATTTACATATTGAATCTCCCACAGTGCCTAGCTGTAGAAGGTTAAGATTTAAAGATCGAATATTTGGATGAATAGGTTAGGTTATTAAATGTAACAACCTGGCTTCAACACATTCCAGTGAAAACCAATTTCATATTATTTCAGTTCATTAAGTGATCCTATAGCTTACAATGCAGTTCATTATTCACACTGTGGTACTAGGCTAGTAATAAGGGTGATTTTTAAAAAAAATATAATAAAGTCCAACAGAGCTACCATGCTGTGTGATGATAATGTGTGTAGCGTTAAATATCTGGGTGTAGTGTTTGCCTGAAGAATCAGATATTGGAATTTTAGGCTTACTATGAACTAATGTCTCAAATGGCACCTGTTAGCTATGGGAAATCTTCTTTCTTTTTTTCTTTTTTCTTTTTATTGTATGTTTATTAATACTTACTTTTTATGTTAACCAGGAAAATTGTGTTCTACTCGATCCTGCCTTAGTTCAAACCTGTTAACATGCTGTGATTACAGGTTTGCGGGTTGGTAGTGGCAGGCATTGATTTCTACTACGCCGCCCTTACCATAAATACCACACATTTATAAGCTATAAAGCTTGAAATTTATATCACCGATTTCCATGTAGTGAAATTCTACCTCATTTATAGTCTGATAACCTAATCCTTCTCAAGCAGCCTATCCCATTGAATTTACTGATTTTTTTGTCCATAAACTGCAAATGCTCAATAATGGGCTAAATTCGCACGATAGCATCTGCAGATAATCTAAATGTTCCTTTTGTGAATCTGCAGGATTTTAAGTATGAGACCATGAACGCCTCTTGGGCAAGGAATTAATTTCCAGCATTTTAATAAGGAGGATGTGTAAGTGTACATTGAGGCTCTGAACTCTTTTGTTAACCAGGCAAATTTCAGGGTGATGTTAGTCTGCAGCATGAGTGCACTTATATTATTTTCTGCAAACTACATTTTCCTCCAGTATTTAGATTTAAGAAAACATTTTTTTTCTCTTCTGAGTGCATTTTATTGTGCCATATTTAGCAGTATTACAGTATCAGAAACATATTGATTCTTTGTTATTATTGGTAAGGTAAAATTTCAGGTACTGTGTTTTTCATTGGATTGTTATTTCTCATTGAATTTCCTAATATTTGTTTCTGTAGAATAATCTTAGAAATAAGACAAAGTCTGAGTTGGAATAATTTGTGTACAGTTTCACTCCTGTGGAGATGTTCCTACTTTTATGCTTTGAGAAAATTCAATGAGGGGGGGAAAAAAAACCAATGGAAATTTGAAGGTACTAATAAAAAAGGAAAATATCTTCTTTCTGACCACAGGTACCTTTGTGCCTTCACCAAGAATCTACAGATGTGAAAACAACAACAATGACGCTATTATAAACCAAAGTCTGTTTTGTTAAAAATGCTGAGATGTGAGAACAATAATATGTATACCTCCCACTGACTTCAATATGGTAAATTCACCTAAAGGAAAATAAAAGTAATAAAAATAAGAGTTTTATTACAGACAAAATGTTTTGTTTCTTCTATTTGCTTTAGGAGAAGTACAGACTTAACAACTTTTAATAATGTGACAGGCAGATAATTAACATTTATTGATGATTCTCCTTGCCCTGATGTATGTCATCAGGTAGACTGGATTCTTTTTCTTGCTGCTAAATTACTTATTTAATGTCTACTAGATATGACTAAAAAAATAAAGCCTTAGAAATTCTACATTTCTATAGATTATAGCCATAATGCTGAACATGCACTATGAAGCTTAAGAACACTTGAAAATTAGACACAAATGTATAACTTATTTAACATTCAAGTGCTAAATGTACCAAGCATTTTACAAATGTGGTAGTGGGTACTACTAGCTCCACTTTAAAGATGAGGCAAACTGAGGTTAAGAGAAGAGCTTAATGGAATTGTGGGAATTTTAATTCTGGTCCACCTAATGCAAACCCAGGAGTTCTTTGGCTACCTTATGCTACAATTCAAATTAATGTTTTTGTATAGATGTTTTGAATGCTGGAAAAATATAGTAGGAAAATAAAGAAATTAATGGAGAAAGGGGTGTTTCTTAGCCATGTCTAAGACCATTACAATGATGCTCCCTCAGCTCATTTCTATTACTGGAAAATCTCTTTTGGAGTGGTATTCAAAGTACATTGACTTAATTTAATATACACTACTTTGTCACTAAGGCCTTCCCATCAGTGTTTGAAGAGGGAAATGGAAGGAAGATGAATTCTGTATGGTCAGTGAAATTATTATAATAGGAAAAACCATGGACTAGGAGCTAGCAGACAGGAGTTCACATCTAAGACTTATTCACTTTTCACCTTGTATATGTCACAAAGTTTCCAGAATATTGATATCCTAATCTGCAAAACAAGGAATATAATTCTCTAATTCTCTAATTATTTTCTAGGGGTGATAAATGGATGTAATAACATAACACTACTGATAGTTTAGTCATTTGAAATAATATCAGACTTTCACATGATTGTGTGTGTGTGTGTGTGTATGTATGTATACACACACACACACACACACATATATATATGGCCAAATGAATTCCTCCATATCTAATGCTTAGTCTCTTTTTGACTCTTCCTTAAAAGATCTTTATGATAGTAGTGTTACCCCCCAAATCAGAAGTCCTCTCTGCCATGTTATTGCTTTTGTTGGCCCTAAAAACTTGGATTATTCCCAGCAGCTATTTGTTCCTGTCACTTACTAGATACTCAAGAAATGCTTATTAAATGAATAAATGAAGAACTATGTCTAATGAACTTAGAGGTTTCTTCTTTGCTTTTTGATGCCTCTATAAGAAGGATAGGTACCAGGGAACATGAAGATTTCATAATTAACGGGGCCTGGTTCACCTTTTTGTCTTCTGATAGTCATAAAATTCATTTAATCAATTTTTAAATAATTTATTATTTTGAAAAATATTACGAAGTTCTGAAATTATGCATTCGCTATGATTCTACATATGACTAGATACTGAAGTCCCCATGACTGCTTTTTTTTTTTTAAAAAAAAAACAAACTGATTATATGTGCTACAAGATTTCCCTTCATTGAATACATACTTGGATGGGAAATTTTTATTGAGGATCATGATTAAATAAAATTTTACTGGTTAGAAAAGTTGGTCATTTGAGAAGATCCAAGTATGATTGCAACAACAGTCCTGTCTGTCAATTTCTGTCATTTTATGTTTCTCTATTCGACCCCACAATTTTATTTCAAAGGTCAGTTCTCTCATCATGTGCAATATAGGACCTAAAATGTTGGCAATAAAATGGATAGTGTCAGGCATTTTTCAAAACATCAAATGACTGCAATCATTCTTCTTGTGTGTAATCCCGATGCAGGTAGACAGACAGCGATGCCAGAAAACCACCGAGGAATATTTGGACGTGTTAACAACGTCCCCATTTTTCTAATTCCTTAGTGATTACAAGTATACTTATCCTAAAGTTGAGCTTTCATAGTAGCATATTTTAATACAGTATAATATTTCTTTAAGATGAATTTTAGTCATATTATTTTTGGAACAGAGTGTCGTAGTGTGTCGTGCTTCTATTTTGATAAGGTTTGGCAGTGTCATATTAAAAAAATGTAGGTACTAGCATACACTCACACTTTGAAATTTTATATTTTTCTGTTGTTGATTTTTCTTTTTGGTTTGTTGAGAAGCATTCTATTATTTGTTTAATTTTAAAGAGAGTAGAAAACTGACATATTGAACAGTTAACCAGTTAACCGTTTCCAGGAAAGTGGTATTTTTATAGCTTTTTTTGATTGCTGCACTTTATTTGTCTTCAAATACTTGATCAAATGGAAAAAGACAGTAATCCAGAAGAAAAATATTGTATGTGGTAGTGCGTTTATGAGAATTTCTGAAAATACTCTTAGTAACCAATAGGAGGAGCATGGGGTCTGTTTATTGGAGGTGATCTTTATGAAATCACAGGATGGGGCTCTAGGAGTCATTAGATCATTCTTCCATTTAAAGCAGACATGATCTCTGTACTATTTATTCATTCAACAAATATTTAATTGATTATCTACTGTGAACCAGGTTCTCTTCCCATCATTGTGAACAGAGCAGTGAGCCAAGTAACTCAAGTCCGTGCCTCCTAGTGGGAAGCTATGGATTATAAACAAAACAAAATCACTGAAATAACAGGAAGTAATAAATGCTAGAAAGAAAAGAAGGGTAAAAGGATGTGATTTTATATGGGGTGATCAGAGGAGATCCCTTTGATATGTAGAGCCCAAAATGAACTGTAGAAACAAGCCGTGTGGCTATATGTGTAAAGAATTTACAGTTGTAGGGGTCAGCAAGTGCAAAGGCCCCAGGGGCCTGGTATGCTTAGCAGAAGGTCAGTGTGGCTGGAGCAGAGGGAGATGGTAGGAGAGGTAGCCAGGTGACAGATCACATAGGACAGATCGTCATCATAGCACGTCTGTCATGCTTCATGAGCAAGACCTGTTTCTCAACACTGCATACTAAGGAACATATATTGTCCATTTAGTTCACAAAACAACCTTATGAGGTAAGAAATGTTATCTACCCTAAGTTTATAGTTGACAGAAGTAACCAGCCTGAGTCCAAAGCACACACTTGTAGAAATTAGCTGGGATTGCTCTCCTTTTGCCTTGCAAGCAGATATTAAAAAGATTGTTGGAGAGAATTATTGAAGAAAAACAATAGATAATGAGTGGGGAGAAGGTATGTTGGTCACCGAATTTGGTGACTTTCATTAAATGACAGTGTCACTGTTTGCAATTGCTATTTTGCAACTGATAAGCAATTGAAAGTTTACTTGGCAAAATATGATGAAAAACTGGAGTGGCTCCATCTATCTGAGAGTAATTTCACTTTCTCTTTCTACCTGTAACCTTTGTTAGACTTCACTTAGTAGCAAACATAAATTGCTGAAATAAGTATAAATCCTGTCATTCAATTTCAGTTTCCATGCCTTGTAAATCTATTTTCTCTCCAATATTCAGTGCTTATATAATAACATGATGGTTATTTTAAAAATCAATTATTTGTGGCCTCATATATTTTAGATCTTTAGATAATTAAAAGATATTCATTCATATAATTCACAGGTCCTTTGCTTTAAAGTATGACAATTTTCCTCTTTTTACCAGCAGAGGGCATGCTTCACAACCCTGTTTGCCTTTGTCAACAAAAAGCACAGATGAATTGGAAAGGAGGTTAAGAAACAAAAACAAAAACAAAACCTTTGGAGAACTATAACATTTTAAATCCTCTGTACATAGTTTACAAAACAAATGGAAGGAAATTTAGGATCTAGTCGATACTTCTATTATCAGGCTAGATTTTATATTGTTCCAAATTATCCAAGAGATTACAAGTAGTTTTATAAATCAAAAGAAGAAAAAATACAATAATAAATCTTTGCTATGAGTCTTAATAGTATTTTAAAAAAGAAAATATGAAACACCTTTTTTTTTTTGGCTAAATAGAGCTTGATATAAAAATAATAAAATGCAAATTTTAATGGATGATTTGGGGATATTATCCAAGATTTACTAGCTTCGCAGTTGTTTCTTTTTTCAGACACGATTTCCCTTTGGCAGGTATGCATATCACAAAAAGCATTCTACTTGAGTTGGGCTACTTACTATTTGGCAGCTTAGGGCAAATGACCTGTCTACACCTCACTTATTTGTAAAACACACATAGTAATGCTTGCCTGATTTATTTGCGTAGGTCATTGAAAAGAAAGCAGGATGGACAGAGAGGGAACTTATGTTTTAGGCCAGCTTTGTGACCTGAGACAAATCATTGACTGTCTATGGACCTTATTTTCCTGCTTTTAAAATGAACAGTTTGGACCAGATATAGATGGCATACGAAATAGATGGTATGTGGTCCCTGAAAGCACTTTCATGCTAGAGTTTCCCATCAAAATGGCTAGTAAACTGGAAAGTACTATAACAATGTAACTGAATAAAAAACATACACTTCCCAAGATTTTAACTTTTATTGCACTTGAATTTCCAGGAACGTATCTGTATACTGGAAACACAATGATCTGTATTTAAATTCTGATTGGAAAGAGAGAAAGAATCAAGGCTAATTTGAAGCCAATGCAAATAAAACCAAAACTCTTAAAAGGTAGCCAGTATGACTGTCGAGGAAATGCAACTCTTCTTCCCAGGCACTTTTCTTCCCAGAGTGAAAGCAACCCTTGAGTTGTAAACTCATGGCTTATGAATTCATTCACTTATTCATTGATTCACTAATTGAACAGTGAGCTTGCTCATCTTGCTTATCTTAAAGGCCGTTTACACACTACCGCATTTCTCACCAGACTTGGAGGCATTGTTTTTTCTCCCTCTCTGCTCACGTCTGAGCAAAGAGGAGATGCTCCCTCTTCGTTTATAGTACACCTCTTTTCAGCTCAAGTAAATTTTCTTAACGTCACTTTGTTTCCTTCCTTCCAGCTGTTGCCTAGTAATATCAGAAACCCCTGCCCTCCTCCACTCTTTCTAGCTCTTTTTATTTCATTTTCACAAGTTGAAAAAAATCTATCTGTGGACTAGAAAGTATAAGAGCAGTGCTGGTGATCTACTTGTAACAGAGATAAGGGGAACTATGCTTTGAAGTGAAAATAGACTTAACGAAGACTACATTTTTAATAACCTGGAAAGGGCCTTAAAGTCCTCTTTGGAGTTAGTATAAAAGTTTCCATCTTTCTTACTTTAAATATGACAGTCCTTAAGTGTTGGTATTCAAGATAAAATAATACTTTTCATTACTTATTTGTTTTGTTTTTCTAAAAAACAGCTTTACTGAGATATAATTGATATAAAAAACTGCACATATTTAGTGTACGCAATTGGATAAATTTGGACATATGCATATATCCATGATTCTATGACCTCGGTCAAGGTCACAGACATACCCATCACCTCCAAAAGTTTCCTTGTGTTTTGCATTACTTCTTAGCTGATATTAAGATAGTTTACTTAGTTGTTATCTCTTTATAATAGATAATATTTTAGATAACTGTAAATTAAATATAACTTTATAGACTGACTTGTGGATCTACGATTAGACATTTGTTACCTATGGGGAAAAATGTAGAAATCAACTTTTAGATTATAACATATGAATCAGTTAGAAATTTTCTATTCTTTTTGAGCCCACTTCCTATGGAAAGATTGCAAATGGTTCTATTGAAATCCAGCAAGTCACATATATAGACATATTTATGTGTAATTTATCTAAACATATTTATTGTGTATCTACCATGTCCTAGGCATTGCTCTAGGTACTTGGCATGTATAAGTAAACAAGACAGATCAAAACTTTTATCCCTCATGGAATCTAAATTCTAGCAGTGAGGAGGCAAAGGAAAAGTAACAGACATAATAAATAATCAAGTGATATCGTGGACAGTTAAAAATACAATGGTAAAAGAAAAATAGAGCAGGGTGTAGAGGGGTGTAAGTGCTAGGCTTGGGTGGAGGGTTGCAATTTTAAGAAAGCTGAGATTTGAGCAAAACTTAAAGAGGGCAAAGGAGATAGTCAAGTCATGGTGGTATATCTAGGATAAGAGCATTCAAGGCAGAGAAGATAGTCAGTGCAAAGGACCTGAGGCAGGGGCATATCTGGTGGGTTTGAGGTACAGTGAGGGGATTAGTGTTTTTGGCCTGGATTGAGTGAAAAGAGTAGTACTCGGGAAGTCAGAAATAAGGGGCACTGGTCATGGCTGGGCTTGTAAGCCATCACTTGGACTTTGGATTTTATTCCTAATGAGCTGGAAGCCACTGAGAGTATTGAATAGAGAAATTACGTGAACTGATTTTTAAAGGCTCCTTCTCTGTTGAGAATAGACTGTCGGTGGATAAAGATAGAAGCTGGGAAAACTGTTTGAACAGGGGTCCCCAACCCCCGGGCTGCAGACTGGTACCGGTCTGTGGCCTGTTAGGAACTGGGCCGCACAATAGAAGGTGAGTGGGGACGAATGAACAAAGCTTCATCTGTATTTGCAGCCACTCCCCAGTATCACCTCAGCTCCACCTCAAATGATCAGGCATAAGACTCATAGGAGCACAGTTCCAGGTGCCAAAAAGAGGTTGGGGACCGCTGTGTTAGAAGACTAAGACAATAATCCAGGTGAGAGATGATGGTGGTGAGAAAGAATAGTTAAGGATGTATGCAAAGAAGTGGTTATAATGATTTGCCATGAAATTTTAATCCAGTCAGGAGAATGGAGAGAGATTGGGAGGATGTAGAGGCATCGGAAGGGTGAAGGACAGTAAAATGTTAGTAGGATCAATGTTCCACAAGTTCCTGTGGAGTTTAAGCGTTGTTGGAGTGAATTGAGATACTAGAAGGAATAAGCTTGAAAATAGGAAGTGATCAGGAAATGAGATGAATGAAATTTAGATTTTGGAGGATTTATAAGTAATAAGTGAGAAACATGAGGTGAGAGTGACTGGCTAGAATAGGGTGTAGGACATGATTATTGGAGGAGAGAAATTCATGAAGAGGCCATAGGTCATAGTGAACGAGGAGCTAAAAAGCTAAAATTGTCGAACAGTGAGTGGGAATGATTCCAGTATCAGTAGATGACATCAATAGATGAGGACTTTGGGAAAATATCTGATGAGATTCCAAGCTAGAAAATTTTATGGAGAAGACAAAGAATGTAGCGTATAACAATAATGTAACAAGAGAGGGAAGCTGCAGAGAGAAGCAAGGACACACACCTCATTTCTAGGCCCAGTTGTGTAAAGATTGTGAGGAAAAGCCAGCACTTGAGAGAGATGCAAGGGAAGCAGGGTGCTCACGGAGGAATCAGGGTTTCTGTTAGAGAAAGAAGGTGAACATTACAAGAAGTCTACTTTCCCACTGAAAGGAGAAACCAAGACATGTCTTATATGATTGAAGTGTCTGTCTCACAGAAAACTTTATCCCAAGAAATCAAACCTACAGAAATTTACAGAATAATTACTACGTGCCCTGCTCTGTTCAAACAGAATGAAGCACAAGCCACTGCAAGACTTTGTTGCAATGGCCTGCGTCACCACATTGCCAGTCCTGGAAGGTTTTTTTCATTGGCTGGGCGAGTTATGTGGTGCTTCAGAAGAGGGAGAGGTTTGAGGACTGAGGGTGCTCTGGGCTGGTCATAGAACCATCTGACTTATTTTTCTGGTAACACTGTTCTGTTAAGAGCACTATGGAATCTTTGGATTCCAAGTTTTATTTGTATTAAAACCTCTTTACGATAGCTTCACTTAGCTAATTATAGCTCTCCATAATTTCTTCTGATATTTAAATCATTTTTAATTAGTTGTAACCATTATGTATTTTTGTTTTACTTTTTACCTACAGTCTGAATCACTATATATTGTGTTGCCTAGGGGATAAAAGAGGTCAGTACAATACATTTTTTTTCCAGGTGAGGGAATACAGAAAACTTGAGCAGCTTGACTAACTTGCCGAGCTAGCCCAAGGGAGCAACAGAACCTCAAAGAAGATCTATAGGCCGATGTTTTTGCTAGAATGTTCTTTGCTCTGCATTTTGTAATTCCTATGGAATATTCACAAATTACAGTGATAGCAATAGGCAGAGGGAAGAGAGCAGTGGAATACAATGATGTTGAGCTTGAAGCTTTTTATTCACATAAACATTTTTTTTATTGCCAGTGCTCCAATAGTGTCTCCTGGGTCCCTCTCCCAGAGACTTCTGACTTCTATCTTTATAGATTCATTCTACCTGTTTTTGACCTTTATATAAATTGATTCATAAAGTGTAAACCTCTTTGAGTATGGTTTCTTTTGTTTACCATTATGCTTGTGAGACTCACCATGTTTGATACGAGGGTGATAGCTTTTTAAATTTTCATTGCTGCACAGTGTTCTATAATATGGATATAACATAATTTACTTATTTTTTCCATCTTGGAAGAACATTTAGATTGTTTCGGTTTGGGGCTGTTCCATATAATACTGCTTCGAACATCTTTGTGTCTATGTGTGTGTGTTTTTTGTGTGCCTATATTTGTGCATATCTACTAAATATATGCCAGCAGTAGAATTGCTGGGTCATAGGGTATGTATGTGTTGAGTTTTTGTAAACACTGCCAAACATTTTCCCAAAGCGTTTGCTCCAGTCTTGACTCTCTTAATGCATGAGAGTTCTGTGTGCTCATATCCTTGCCAATACTTGATATGGAATCTAGTTCACAACTATATTGGCTTTTTCAAGGTATTGGCCATCTACTATGTAGTGGAAATTATAGTAAGTGTTGTAGGGAATAAAGGAAGTATATGATGTAGTTTCTGTCTCTGAGCTTCTCCTAATATAGTTGGAATAGTTAAAACCTGTGGAGGAACTAAAGGTTGACACAGGCAGTATAATAGCATGCTAAATCATAAGATTAAGTTAATAACAGCTACCTTAATTAAATATAATTCAGTTCCTATATTTGGCTTTCTTTTTAAAACAAGTTTTAGCAACAGAAATTGATAGTAATATTAATGGAAAAATAAATGAGTTGGTTAATCTAAACATTTGATCAAATTTGTTTTGGTGCCTGAAAAATTAATTACTTTTTTGTTTGTAAGATTATTCTTTATAAATGTATCTAAATTTCTGAGAAAGTTCTCCTATGTCAGTGTATAGGTGTAAGAAGAACTGATATTAGTCGAGAATTTGACTAATCTCTTTCCATAATCTCACAGGTTTGGCAAAGCCTTTATTCCTCATTTCTGATATGTGTTAACCAAGCCACTTCTCTCTCCACTCTTCTAGTGAGAGAAACTCAATCATTATTAGACCGCGCTAACTGAAGAGTTTTTCTTTATTAAAATCCTTTGTGCCAGGCACTGTGCTCAATGCTGACGTACAATATCTCATTTAATCTCAATTCTGGGATATAGGTATCAGCCTCATTATATAGATTAGGAAATAGCTGCAGAGTGGTTAAGTAACTTGGGAGTTTCAAATGATTCTCTGTGGAGCTCTATTGATTAGCATGGAACTGGGCACATGTCAGGCTTTCATCTCCAATAGATGAACAAATGGTTTACTCTTAATGGAGCTATATTCCCATATCTTCTCCATTCTTCACCTACTTAGGTGATTCTTTGCTGGACATTTAAGTTCTCTGTCCTTCAGCTTCTTTAGCAAATGCAGATGCTAATATCTGATGAATCTTCTTGTTTGGATTTTTATGGGTACTGTAAGATAAAAGCCATTGTTTATAATGAAGAGAGCATGTTGTTTTTGTGTATTAAGGCAGTTGCACAAATTGTAAGGGAAAGCCTGGGAAAATTTTTTGAGTTTAGAGTCTTCAGGCCACTTTTGAAGAAGGCGATATGCTTCGGTGAATTGTATTTTGACTTTGTCATTCAGTTAAGTTAGAAGAAAAACTCCCCTGGAATTAAACAAAATTGTTTCCTTTCTATTAAGATCCTCTTATGGCAAGGATATTTTTCAGTCTTAAATGAAATCCCCTCGAATAAAGAGTAAGGAAGCCTAGTATTTGAAATCAGATCTTTTTCACTTGGCTGAGTAAAAAATCCAGCTTCTTTGGCACAATGCCCTGATATTATTACAAAGCAAGTTAGCACTTGACTGCTACAACTAGAAGGCATTTGAGAAGCTGTCTGTGATATGGAAGGTGAATCACACTTCCAGGTGAGATGTTTGGCAGGATTAGAAAATGTCGTTTGCATCTTTCCTGGTGTGGTAGAATTAGTTATCAAAGAGAGATTTGTATTCCCAGTGCCTCCCTCATTTTTCTTCAATTGCATCCTCCAGGTGCTGCTTTTTGCCTCCTCCTAAACCAAGGTATCATCTGTACAGTATAATAGGTATGTATAGTGGTAAGGGCACAGAGCCAGATTGCTTGGGGTTTGAATTCTGGCTTCCTGATGTGAGGCCTAAGCAACATATTTGTTTAACTGCTTTTGGAAAACCTCAATTTCCTCATCTGTAAAATAGGACAGATAATAGTACATGCCTAATACAGTTGTAAGGATGAAATGCTTTTATGTATGTAAAGCACTTAGAATAGTATTTGGCATGTGGTAAATACTGTGTAAGTGTTGGCCATTAATAAATGAAGTTTTTGTTAAAGAGGTGAAAAGCATTCATGTGCCATAAAAAATATTGTTTGCATTTTTACATCTAGATTCAAGCTTCGTGCAAGCACTGTCTTTTTAAAGATGTAATTAGAGGAGATGAGATAAATGAACGAGCAAAGGGTATATTTTAAAATGACGTTTTCTGGAAATCTTTAAAAAAATATTATGCTGTATTACATTTATTTTTAAAACCTGTGGGTCTGAAATCTTATTTCAGTTGAAACCTCAGCTTTCCCCTCGTACTGATGTTCTCAATGACAGAAATCAGCAATCATACTCTTAAAAATTTCCACTCTCCTTTTACTTGTGCTGGTTTATTTTTTAAATTCCTTCATTAAATGTATTTATTAAATTTCTTTTAATTTTTTCATATATGGAACAGTGAGCCTAGGATTTTCTTTTCCCTCCTGACTTGTATAATTTACATGTGACCTTTGATTTCTTATAGATTGTGACTGGGGTGGGAGTGGGGAGCTGATCTAAGTTTGCTCCTTAAAATAAGTGCTTAAAAATAAAACTTTGCTTTTCTTTGTAGACAGTACAAACACCATGTAATATTCCAGAATTGTTTTATATTTTCTTATTTAAAAATTTATTACAAATTTTCTTTGGTTAAATATGAATAGCTTTTTTTTCCCCAAATGTTCATTTGCAGGAAAAATAGTACTTGAACAGCGCTAACATGTTCACTTTCTTCTATTATGATTTTGCTTTGTTTTATTCTTTATTATGCCACTTAGCACCATCTCACTTATTATACATTTATTTACTTGTTTATTGTTTGTTTCTTCCCACTAGAATATAACCTCTGGAGAGAGTGGATTTTATGTCCACTGCTATATTTTCAGAACTTAAAAGAGATTCTAGTTTATAGTGAACAAACAATATTTGATGAAGGAATGATTGAATTGTTGAATGAATTAGCTTGGCAAGTGAGTAGACCTAAGCAGAATTTATGGCTCTCTTATCTTATTGACATTATGCCATGCTTTGGATGCAGAGGGTTTGGTTGCTGTTGGTAAGGTGATGAGAACAGAGAAACAGATTTTGCAGATTGCTTGAAACTGAGGCCCCTCCCTTCCCAAAGTAGAGCTTGAGACAAAGGCTTTCACCCAGGTAGTTTATTTTGAGCAATGGTCCGAGGATGAAGAAGTGGAACACTTGGAAAAGAGAAAGTGGAAAGGAATAATGGCCTATTCAAGGTGCATTTTTGAGGTGTTTACTCAATCAAGCTATGATTCAATCTCAGTGTGGGCAATGTTTGAGAAGCGATATACAATATACCTGAGAATTGTGCACCTAAGACACAGAAGAATAGAGATGTTTGACTCCGATGTGGTCAAAGGTTATATTAGTTATTAACTCCAACCTATTGCAGGTTTGTACATGTATTGGAATGGTTGAGCAGTTCTGCAGTATCTCACGTGGGTGCAGTGGGAGCCCCTTCCCGAAGTGGGAGCCCCTTCCCGAAGGTGAAGGGTTGTTAGATTACCGAATTGCTAGTTGCTGAAGCATCAGTTGGAATAAAAAGGGTTGAAGGAGGATGGGAGATGGGTCTTAAGATACAGTGATTGTCACTATTTTCCTTTTAATCAATTTAATCTGGATTAAATTGGTTCTTCAAACTCTTCAAAGGCATGGTTGAAGGTTTTTTTTTTTTTGGTTACCTCAATACCTTTTTATAGTATGTAGTGGGTATTGAATGAATACTTCTTTACTATTTGACTGCCTTATTAGCATTATCCTGTATTCATTTACTTTTGATAGCACCCTTAAATAACATAAAACAAATAAAATATGGGCTAGTGTACATCTTTTATCTGTGAAATGTAAAATAACAGTTGATGGGTTAATCTAATGTACTTTTTTGTGGGGGAGGGAAGGAAACAGCATTTTTGGTACATGATTCATATAGTATACAATTTATCCACTTAAAGTGTACAATTTAATGATTTTTGTATATTTGAAGAGTTGTGCAATCATCACCACAATCCATTTTAATAATTTTTTATCATTCCCAAAAGAAATTCTGTACTATTTAGTAGTCATGATCCTTTCACCTACCCCAAGCCCTAGGCAACCACTAACCTACTTTGTGTTTCTATTAATGTGCCAATTCTGGATATTTCAGATAAATGGGATC
This sequence comes from Pteropus vampyrus, assembly GCF_000151845.1. Lineage (NCBI taxonomy): Eukaryota > Metazoa > Chordata > Mammalia > Chiroptera > Pteropodidae > Pteropus > Pteropus vampyrus. The sequence continues at coordinate 203,160 of NW_011889326.1, read as the reverse complement.
ATATAACATATAATCAGATGTACTCTTAAAGCTCGCACATATTCGTTAATTCATTAAGCATGTATGTACCCGCTATGAACCAGGTATGGTGCTAGGCAGAGGGGATACATAACATTGAAAAAGCAGACCTGGTCCCAGGGTAAATTCTATTAGAGAAGACAGAAACAAATAAACAAAAAGTAAACCTAACAAATACATAAAATAATATCTGAGATAAGTGCTATAATAAAAATGTAGCATACAAATAGAGAAAACTGATGGTAGAGAAGGTACTTTGAACTGTGAGGTCATGAGGAAAACATCTCTAAGCAGATGATGTTTATGCTGAACTTGAAGGAACCGGCCATATGGAGTGGGATAACAGTGTTCTATGAAGAGGGAACAGCATGTGTAAAGAGAAAGATATGAGAAAGAATTTAGATTATTTGAGGAACTGAAGGTCGACTATTGTGGTTAAAGCATAGTGAGCTAATGGTGATAGGGGCACGGGACTGCTCAAGTTTAATTGGGGCAAGAGGTGAGGTGGGTGATGCAGGGCCTTGGAGATCATTATGAGTTTGAAATTCTCTGTCCATGGAATGCCTCTGAGGGTGAAGTAAATGAAGTGAAGTGATTTATATTTAATAGGGTCACTCTTGCTGAGTGGCTAATTGAAGAGACATTAGACAGGGAAACCAGATAGGAGGCAGTTTCGGTGGATCAGGCTATCAAAGATGATGATCTGGAAAGGGATGAGTTTAATAAGGATTCAGAGAAATGAATATGTTCAAGATAAATGAATATGTTCAAGATATATTGCAGAGGATAGAGAAGAGGTCCAGGCCCAAACCCTAAACGAACATTTAGATTTGAGATAACAGAGAAGGATCCAGAAAGGGAGACTGAGAAAAATCTCCAGGCAAGTAGGAAGAAAGCTGGGAGTATAAAGATATGGAAAATGAGGAAGATAGAGTGAGAAATTGTATTAAAAGCTGTGAGGATGTCAAAAAATATAAGGACAAAAGAGTCCGTTAAATTTGGTAAGGTTGAGGTTATTGGTGACTTTAATGAAAAGATGGATGGAAATTTGGTTAGAATGGACTGAAATGGGAATGGGTGTAAAAAGATGAAGGTAGTTTGTGTAGACTGTTAAGGAGAGTAGAAAGCAAGTGGAGGGGTTGAGTGAGTTAACTTGGGGACCCCTCTCTCCATTTTCCCAGTTGGGATGTATTAAAATATATTTGAATGTTAGAATTACTCAGGAGAGGGTGAGATACTGAAGTTTCAGGAGAGAGGTTTTGTGAAGGCAAGAGGGCAGGTGATTCTGAGCATGGCTGGAGACATTGGTTTTTAACAAAAATGGTGATATTTTCTTCATTGTAATCAGAAGAAGAAGAACAGGCACAAACAGATAGGGTTGTCTGAGGTTGCGATGATGACAGAGTTCTACTTTGTTGGAAAATTTTATTTCACTTTGTTCCTTTTTCTCAGTGGAGGTATCTGTACTCTGATGAATGGTGAACGTGTTGATCATAATGTGAGGACTGGTGTGGGTGCACCGTGCAGGTGAACTTACCTGATATGGGGATAAAGCACAGAATAAATGTATTATGTGCAGATAATACCTAACTGAGTTACCTAAAAATGAGCAAATTTATTGGCCTAGAGTCTTAGTTGCCAAGTTGTGGAACATCAGTTTGTGGAGAGTGGGATTCAGTTGTGAGAAGTTTTCTGTGTCAGCTTGAGAAGTCTAGACTTCATTCTACAGGTAGGTAGAGACCTGTTCAGGGTTTCACAGGAGAAGAAGTGTTGTTAGGGAAGTGGTGTTTAAGGAACATGACTTTTTCATCTGCCTTCAATGTAGATTTGAGGTGAATGGAATAGAATCACTCAGACAAACACTCTGTTAACACATATACTTTAGTCTCTGTGTTAGAGAATTATGTAAGACCTATTTCAGTATCTGTATCTAACAGTGGCCATTTGTGGACTGTCATCAGTTTACAGATGGGGAATTAGGGTTGGCAGGACTAGAAAAGAAAATCCTGATCATTGAGCCTTTCATTTGTCTGAGCAAATAGGGATCTATGTCCTTTGATAATAATTTTCAAATGACAACAATGAGGTGTGTAGTTTCTGACATCCAGGTACCTTTTATTCTTTTACATATATGTGTGTCTTCAGGTTAATCTATCATTTAACACTTGTTAAGAAAATTCCCAATGACCAATAGATGAATCAGGAAGACATTTTAATGAAACTTGTTTCAAAATAAAGTCCTGAATTGTATTTGGGCACATGAGACTAAGGCAAACCTAAAAATTAGTAAGCTGTGGAAAAGCATATATACTTGAGAGTATTATAGTACTTCACAAACTTTAAGCATTTTAATCCTAGAATGGAGACAGTGATACAAATTGGAATGATTCATATGGATGTGTGGGATGCTGATAAAGGAAATTACCAAGAGAAGCTCGATTTGTAGTAGAAAGCCAAGATTTAGGTTTGGAAGAGGGCTTTCCAGATATGGTAAAAACACAAATTTAAGGACTAAAAATGATTGGAATATTTAGTGAACAGAGAGGCTTAGTGAAAAGAGTGCAGACTCTAGTTAAAACCTCAGTGCTGCCACTTTTGAGCTGTGTGATCTGGGATGTGAAATACAACCTTCCAGGATTCAGCTTCTTCATCTGCATAATAGGAGTGATAATGCTTGTCCTCAGAGTTTTCATTGAGGATTTGACATAGTGTAGGCATTGGGCTTAGCACTCAATGTGTAGGTAATATTATTAATGAAGCAGTAGAGAAAGGTTTATTTATTCAGTGTATTCTTTCAGTGATTATATGAATGTGCTAGACACTGTTCTTGGTTCAGGGGATTTAGCAGTTTATAAAACATGTAAGTTTCCACTCATGGAACTTATGTTCTTGTGAAGGGATGTGTATTGGAAGAAAAGGAAGAATAGTGTAGCTGAAGCAGGAAAAGAAGGTTGGAAGAGGTGGTGAGGAGTGATGGATGAGGTCAGAGAGAAAGCAGTGGTCAGATCATCTAGGACCTTAGTGAAGGCACCATATGGGGCTGTGGTGAAGATATTGGGTTTGACTGAGTGAAATGGGAAACAATTTAGATAATTTGAGGAGAATGGTGACATAATTTGACTTATGTTAAAGTCTTACTATGGCTGCTGTGTAGGAACAGCCTATAGGGAGACAGAGTAGAAGCCTGGAGGCTCTTGCAAGAAGTCTGAGAGATGAAGGGGCTTTTGGGTTGGGTAGCAGTAGAAGCTGTGAGATCGGGTTGAATGTTGTAGATGTTGCCAACATGGAGTTGATGTAATTTGCTGATGGACTGAATGTGAAGTGTGAGAGAAAGAGGGTAATCGAAGAAGGTTTCTTATGAATGGAGTTTCCATTTTGAAATTAGAGAAATGGGTGTAGTAAGCAGGTATGAGAGGAATAATCAAGAGTTCTTCAACACATATTAAATTTTGGATATTTTAGGCTTCTAAATGGTACCATCTAATAGAAGTTGAAATGTGAGCCTGGATTTCAGGACATAGAAAGGACCTAAAAATATAAATTTGAGAGAAATCTTTACTTAGATAATTTTTAAAGCCATATGACTAGATGAGATGAGCTAGGGAGTTAGTGTAGAGCGACAAGAGACCTGAAGATCGAGTCCTGAGCTGTATCCATGCTTAGAGGTCAGAAAAATGTGAAGGAGCCAGCAAAGGAGCCTGAGAAGTGATGTAGGAGAATTGAAAGAAGAGTGTTCTGGAGGCCAAAATGAAGGAAGTGTTTCAAAGAGGAGGACGTGATCAGTAAGTCAACTTTTGTTGAGTAGACGAAGATGAGGAGCCACGGGAAATGACAGGTCTGACAATGTTAAGATTATTAGTGGTCTTGACAGGAGCTGTTTTAGGGGGATTAGCAGGGAATAAAATCCAATTAGAAGAGGTTCAAGAGAGAATGCAACAGGAAATTCAGATGGAGAGTATAGACAATTTTTTTTTCAAGAAGTTTTGCTGTAAAAGAGAGTAAAGAAATTAATATCAAAAGTTTTTTTTTTAAGAAGGGAGATATAGTGTTTGTTTATGTTAATAAAAGAGGCAATTGGTGGGGATATTGATGTAATTAACTGCAGAGTTCACGTTAAAAGTTGCTATGAATGTTTAGGTAACAGATGATAATATAGGGCTTTAAAAGCTGATGAATGACTTTAGACCATATATTGTAGGCAACATGAAGTTTTTGTAGATATTTGGATAGAGAAATGATATATATGTGTCCGTAGTAAAATTTATTGAATTGATTTATAAGCATTATCGCTGATAACCCCCCTTAGATATAAAAGATGTAAAAGTCTCTGCATTGTAAACAGCTCATCGTTAGGTAGACTTACAATATACTGTATAATAGGCTAACCCATTTAACTCTCCCAACAATTCCAGAAAGTGGACACATTTTATAGATGAGGAAACTGAGGCACAGAGCTCAAACAACTTTTCCTAGGCAACATCTGTAAGTCGTAGAGCCAGTAATTGAGCCCTGACAGTCACGTTCCAGAATACAGCACGAATGCAGCATCATGTTCTATTGCCTCTCCCCATGTGCTGTCTTCTAAACTGTAAATTTCTTTTGGCCCCATTTGCAGCTACTGTATGAGGATCTAAAAAATTTAGCTATTTTCTTACCTAAATATTCTGCCTATTTCTATTAATTCTGCAAAGTATATTTCATTTGTTACAGCTCATATGTATTACGGTGTGCATAATTTACATTTCATGTGCACACAAATTCTGTTTATATATATATATATACACCCCTTGATGTGGATGGTTAGATTCAAATCAAGCAGATTGGAATGTTGTTTTAATAATAGTCACTTCATAATTGTGTAGTACTTTATTGTTTACTAACAACTGCCACACAAACAATATCATTTATTTCTCGTAACAACCTTGTGTTAGAATAGGTATAAATATTGTTCTTTAAACAAATGAAGAATCAGAGGCTGACGGGAACTGGCACTGTGCTTAGCTCAGAGTAGACACTTACTAAATAGTCGAATAAAAAGAATAAATAAATAAATGGTCCATAGTCATACTCATAGAATTCAGAAGAACAGATCAAGCATAGAAAGCTGAGATTTTCTGACTGCCAATGTAGGGCTTTTTTCATTATACTACAGTTGTCTTGAATTTTTTAGATTCTTATTTTAAATAAAATCTCTTGGCTTCCAAGTATTAGCAATTAAAATATAATCAAAGGTGTGAGATGAAATTCTTAACTTGCTCTATCTTAATTTAGAGCTGTTTTTTGGTTGGAGAGTTGTGGTGATGCTACGGGTAGCAGACATTTCTTTGGGTCAATATTTAATTAATGTCTTAGCAGATTGCTAATAGAGACTGAATTGTAGGGAGTGCTGTTTGGGAGGTGAAATGAATGAAGAAAAGACAATTCTCAATTACCGAAATAATTAAAATATTGAGGGTGATTATTTATACATTTAGGGTATGTTAGTTGTTCTGACTTGGGCACACTCCAGCTTGGATAATTGGTGGTTTTTTTTCCTCTGCATATTCTTCTCTCCATTTATTTTGACAGGCTATGATAGCAATATGCTTTCTGGCATCCTGTTTTGGAGCACTTCTATACGTTTGCTTCAGATGATTAGATCTGCCAGATGCCACTCTTGAACTATGTCTATTCTGGGGGTGGGCAAAGAAGTGTTAGCTTCTCAAATCCATCGTCTAACACAAACTGTGAGTTGGCTCTGGCTTCTCCTCTCTGAGCAGCTGGGCAGTAACACTCTTTCTGGATGAGGAAGGCATTTGCAGTCGTGGTGCTGAGGAGCTTGGTAAAGATTTAGAGGGTGGGGAGCACATATTTTCATACTCTTGGTTAGCCAGGAGTGATTTCACACAGCCAAGTAACTGTTGGAATGTTATGGGCATTTGTCAAAGTCAATGGCATGTACAATTGTTAAGGTTTTGCTCTGTGGGGGAAAGTTAACGGGAGGACCCAGCTTTTCAGTATGTTTTAGGCATGAGCCATTTTGCGAAAGAGGAGGAAAACAGTTCATTTTTGTATGAGATACATGTTATTATTGTCCTTCTCCTCTACAAATTGCAAGGCAATCATCCACATTTTGATGAGAGTATACACACAATTTGATTTTAGAGTTCTGTGCTGCTGCACAAAACTGGTGAGCACAGACCCGAGGAGCCTCTTACAGCTAACTCATCTTGGTGAAGAGCATCAAGATGGAGTGCTACTTTAAATTTGTCATCTAAAGAGCACACCAGTACAGAACACTGTTAACGCATATTCACCTTAAATTTGTTTTCTGCTCAAATACATCTATGTCATGTACTACATAAGAATCAATTGAGCAGCTGAGAATATCCTTATTTTGGAGGAAAAAAAATCGGTTCTATTCACAGATAACCTCTGCATCTACCAATATACTGAGGGGGGATTGTTCCCATTGAAGCAAAGATGAAAGTTGTGTTCTTAACTGTCAAAGTAGAATGCCTACCTTATTAAAAACTTAGCCTCCCACATCCTGCAGCACTCAGCAGAGATTCCCAGCTTGCATAGGCCGCCTCCTGATGAAGCATGTTTGAAACAATATTTTGGGAAACATTTCAGTTCAAGAGACATACTAACTATTCAATAAATACTGAATAGTCTCTAAACTCTGTTGCTGGGGCCAAATTATATCACCAGAATACAACATGTCTTGGCTAAAACCTTAGTTTTCTGGTAAAATGTATTGTGATGAGTATAATTAAATGTTATGTACTTGGCTTTGGTCAGAGGCCAAGTTAAGAAACTTATTTGAAAAATGTTAAGCAGAATTGCAGTGTACATAGGTGCTTTCAATAAACAGTTGTTGAATTAATGAATAAATTGAAAACATTATGTCTCCGGCTTCTTAAGGTCACCCACAGGAAGCGTCATGTGAAAAAATCCTCCAAGGATTTCTTACCAAGAGAGTTTATCTTTCCATATGGATTCATATACTTCTTTTGATTTCGTTACTTTCTAAATGGTTTCTGATTCATTTTAATTTTTAACTTAGCTGTTTTATGTATTTTAATATTGTAAAATCTTGACTCTAAATCTTGGAGCATTCTAGAATTCATTTAGTCTGTTTCACTATCTGCTGCTTAAAATGCTTCAAATTCTATTGGAGAATAAGGAGGACATATATGATAATGAAAAAGAAAGCAACAAAATAATGTCCCTCAAATGGCTCCTTCAGAAGGAGATCCTTCCATCGACACCTGTGAAGGAGGGTGCTTAGTTTAGAGCACAGGAATGGGCCATGGTAGCACCCTCATATACAACCCCCCGAAGTGTGGACACTATCAGGGTAACCCTACAACCTGGCCATAACCCACTGTGTCTATCAGAAGCACCAGTTCATCTACCATGGAAGAATACTAATTGAAAGAATGGTTTCATTGTGGTGATGATTTATAATCTTTGACTTATTTTATGTGATTTAAGCCTTAGGGAAGTTTATTGATTTTAATTTGCTTCAGCAAACATTTATTGAGAGTCTCAATTTAAGTTGGGCAATTTGCAAGAACAGTAGCTTTTCCTCCTGAGCCTTCTGAGTACACTCTGTTGTGGGGCAACTTTTCATGTCTATTCACTTCCTTCCACCAAAGAGACCCTTCATAAAATGTTACATTATTTTATTTACATATTCTGATAATTTACTGTAGGTGGAGGAGCAGCCTGAATAATTGAAGTGCTTTTAGATTAGCTTATTTTGGGTTTAGATATTATTGTATTCTCAGAAGTACAGCTTTCAACAGGTCACCTGTTTAAGAAGGTGCAGACTTTCTTGGACTTAGTGGCTTACAGGGGATGATATTTCCTGTCAGTCTCTAACAAGGCAATTTGCATTTTGAACAAGGCAAAACCCAAATTGCATGTAACATTCAGGCTGTCCAGTAATGGCACCAGACCCAACGGTAAGTACATTTACATGTTTGCTCAGTGATGACTTGACTTGAACTATTTATTGCATTGTCCTGGATCTCGATAAATTACTGGCTCAAAACACAGGCAGAGATCTGTAGATATAGCACTCATGCTAACAGAAACCAGTGGTGCTATTGCTCACCCCTTATTGCTTTTTTAAATTCAACTACATGTACAGAGAATGCTGCAAGGAAGCACATTATGCTTTATGAGTTGTGGAGTGTGGTGCACTAAGATTCTTAAAACTGTCCTGCAAGCTTGTTTCCTTTGAATTTTTAAAAGGAAAAGGTATTTTCTCTCCTCATTTATGAAATTAGATGCTTAAAAATTATAGGAAAATTATGGTTTTGATGACTTAGTTTACATTTGGAGGAAGAAATTCAACTATATAAGATGAGTTTCTTAAAGGAAATAATTTGTATGTTCTGTTTAAAATAATTCCCCAAGATGAGGTTCTTTTGGAGTCCATTTCTTGACCAAGAAATCACTTTGTAGCAAATGATGGTTTTGTGCCAAAGAACATTAGCCTATAACGTAGAAGATGTTGTCTTCTCTTTGGTTTTACTTTTGGCAAGACCAGTTTATATAATGTCATATTTTTATGTAATTATTCAAAATTCGAATGAATTTAAATATAAAAGAAAGTTGATGTGCTTTTGATTCTTAAACATTTTATAAATATATTTCAGGGGTTTAAAAATTAAGAAAAAAATTCCTCCTGATCCTAGAAGTCTGAGAGAAACAGCTATGAAGAGGAGGAAGGTGAAAATGACCAATACATGTGTATTGAATTGTTTCACCTAAAAGAGCTTTATTTTTCTAAGGGCCGTATTTTATTTCTACTTGAATGAATACTGCATACTCAAAATCTAATTACATTTGTAATTTCATTACTATTAACCAACT
>NW_011889326.1:187029-191759 GCF_000151845.1 Pteropus vampyrus | reverse complement strand
CTCTCAATGCAGGAACTAGTCTGTTTGATTGGATTTCTCGAGTGTCAGACAGCATTGTCCATCAACAGGAATGAAAGGTGGCTTCTGGAGAGTAAATTGCATGATCAGCCCAAGTTCACATTCAAAGCAACTTTCACCTTCTCCCTCTCTCTGAATTAAATTCTAAGACAGTGTTTAAAACATCAGTTCCTTTCACTTTTTTCAAGTTCAGTCAAGGAGAGTCTGGCTTAAAATACAAAATAGGATCTTTATTCCTACCCCAGTACATGCAGACTGAAGCTTTGTGTTCTAACTTGCTCACTGACTGCTATCACAGTTCCAATAAGGCTTAGTAGATATAACTTTCATTCTGTCAGAAAGTAAGCATCGTGACTTAATGAGGGCAAGTTATATAACCACTGAAACATTTCCAAATTGTCAGTTTCCGTTCCCATTGTTAAACTATACACACAGTTATGTATATGTGTAAATTTATGCACATCAGTTAAATTACTACCTTGATAATTTAAAACCTAAATAATATTCCAAGTGTAAAAAATATAACTGAAAATGCATATTAGAATAATAAAAGTCTATAAAGAGTCCTCATGGCTATTTCTTTTGTGGTCTCTGATCTGAATGGGTCTAAAAACTGCAAATAAGCTTTAAAAATACTAGATGAAAATAAAAGGCAACTAACTCAGCCATTACAGCTTTCTTTTCTCATGCTTGCCAGTGTCTTCCCTTAGCTGCCACAAACTAATCAAACCCACCTTTTGTACCTTGTTCCTTATGGCAGAGTGGAAAGAGCTGCATGAGTCAGAAATGAGTTCTATTACAATTCCTGTAGCCTACTAGTCTGTTTCCCTAACAAGAGTAAAAGCTCCATGAGGGCAGGGACTAAGTTCTCTTGTTTATTATTGGGCCTTCAGCATCTATCATAATCTAAATGGGTTTGTTCCACAACATTTGAGTACCTTCTTTGGGCCAGACACTGTTCTAGATGCTCGTGACAGCACAGTGAAAGAAATGGACAAAATCCTTGCTTTTATGGTGTTTATACTCTTGTGGGAAGATCTATGCGATTAAGTGCTTTGAAGGATAATATAGCAGAGTGTGTGAAGCACAGTGCTACAAAGAATGTCAGGGAAGCCCTTTCTGCTAAATTGACACTTGAGCAAAGCCAGGAATAAGCCATGTGGATATAGGGGGATAGAAAGTTCAGGGCAGAGTAAATAGCAAGAGACTCTGGATGCTCGATGTTCTCATAGAATAGTAATAAAAATAAACATGAAAATGAATATGCCTGAGATCAGAGAGGTGTATTAGTATTAGGACTTGAGGCTATTAGGTTTATCTGTTTAATAGAGGCTTTTAAACTTGTTTTCAGCCTCTGAGCAGGATATTGTCCTGACTTCCCTGATTCTTAAAGTGCAGGGGCTTCGGGCTGATTTCCTGGAGTGCCGATTCATAATCATAGGGACCTAGGACCTAGAATTTCATTCTGCCCCAGTTTTTATTACTTGGTGATAATAGCACAGTTTCTTAGGCTGAGGGCCAGTGGTAATCTGTATAGGACCTTTTGTTTGATATCTGCCCCAAGAGTGTCATTTTGGATCACACAGGGTATAAGTGGGAGAGTGGATTTATGGGAGAGAGAGCTTATTGTAAAGGAAAAGAAAATGTACCATATTACAGCATTTTCCATAGAAAATGTACCATATTACAGCATTATCTAACTTTTTAGCTTTCCAGTAGTCTATTCCATGGCCAAGCCTTTCTAAACTATAGGATCTTTATTCTGTCAGAAAGTAAGCATCGTGACTTAATGAGGGCATATTTTCTCTCTTACTTCACTGAAATTACTATGCTCCAACTGTTGAACTTTTGCTTTCTAAGATAAGCCTTTCTTTCTTCCTACCTTCCTTCCTCTGTTTTTGAAAACACAATTTGAATAGAGTATTTATCCACAGGGTGGGGAGGAGAGCTAAAGAAACGTACCTTGGACAGAAAGAAAAAGTACCTTTGTTTCTCATCCGGTTGCTGGTAGGAATTTAGTTATTCTGGAAAGCAATCTGGTAGCACTTAGTGAAATTATGTTAGCCTGCGCTCGCTCCATGGCTACTCACCCAGCCCTAGGTATACACTATAGAAAATTCTAACAAAGGTAAAGGACTGTGTTGAGGATTATCTTTCTCTTTTATGTATCTATTATGGTGGTGTTGGGAGTGGTACTTGAGGGTTGGAGGCCACAGAGATACCTGTAACTAGGGAGCTGAGGAAGTAAAATGTGAAGGATATATGCTTAACAAGGGCACTTCCAGACAACAAACTAGATATAAATAGAGCAACAGGAATAGATATTAAGAACCTGGATAGATATTAAGAAATTAAGAAAAAAATAATAAAGAGATGCATACTCTACACCACTTTTGTAAATTAAGCACATTCATAAAACTTACCGTTTTATAAGGATATGGCATATTTAAGAACATATAGCTAACAGTTTAGGGAAGGGAGGCAAGGGGGCAAGGGACAATTAGGAATAAATTGGAAATTAAACTAAAATGAGAAAGGCTTTACAACAATGATAGTGTACTGTGAACTGAGGAATGTGATTAACTCACTTCCTTTCACTTAAGGTTCAAAAGACAAAGGAAAGTCATGTTCTATTATTTGGAAATTAAAGAATCTTTTCTGATTCTCCTACACTGTATTGTGATTCCAAGGGCAGATTCCTATGGGGGAAAGAGTATCTGAAAGTAATTCTAAACAAATCATTAGCATGAAATACCCTTTAAGGATAACTTATATAAAAGAACATAAATCATTTTCTAAATAAGCATTAACAGTCATGCTCCTAGTCGGTGTGGCATTTAAAGTACTCTTTTCTAGAACACAGTGTTGGTAAGACCTGCCTATGGGATATGGGGTGGAGGATGAACATAGAGGGCTGTTAATTTTCCCTTTTTATTTCTTTATTTCCATGATACTTCCTTTGTGAGACCTCTTCCAGTCTAATCTCCGATGTCTGCATCCTTTACTAATTGACATGCTTCTAAGTGCCTTTACTGTAGTGATGGAGCTGCCCAGGTGGGGGCACTGCTGTGCACTTACTTTGTCACAGTCGTGCTTTTTTTCTCTTTGAGGTTGGTTTTCCTTTTGTTTTTTCTTTCTTTCCCCTGATTTTTTTTTCCTGTTATTTCCTAGCTTTCTCCTTATGAGCCATCCTTCCCTTTCCAACTCTGATGACACTTAATCCAGTTCAGGGCATTTTATGAGCAGTACTTTAGTGATTTGCTGGAATGTGTATTAGCACACTCCTTTCACATTATTCCTGTGCCCTAGCTATATAGGTTTACTTGGATTTTAGCATTTTTAGAGTGGGAAGGGTGAACTTATGCTGCTAGCTTTAAGTTCTGAAATGATACAGTAGCTGAATCACCATTTCATTAAATTTTCTCTATTTGACTTTGTTCCTTTTTTTCTTTCTCTCTCTCTTTTTTTTTTTTTTACTAAAGTGATAAAAATCTAAAACCCATGACCTTTGAGATGTACTTCAGTGGCTTAATTTTAAGGCCTTCATTGACGATCTCCTTTTCTTGTTTATTCACTATAGCCATGATTATCTTTATCATAACACTAATTCTACTTAGTTATAGGCTCCTCAAATGATAATTAGTATTTATCTAATTATGTGGTAAGTGCTAGTGCCAGGGTAATTAAACAATGTACAATTACAAAGTGACTGTGGTATTTGGGGGTTTTGACTAGAATTCGTTTTAATGATAATGCATTTGATACTGAAAGAGCATACCTTCAAGTTATTTGTAGGAAAATGGCAAATGTCATTTAGTTTCACGTTGTATCCTGTTATAGTTTAGCACTGAAGAAGCAAAGTGTATTCTCTTGTGAAAATGAATTTCATAAACTTTGCTGGTTGCTGGAGAAACTAGGTTCTTGGTTTTTCTGATTGGGAGGCACTTGCAAGTGTTCAGTGAGGAAATATTGATTATCTTCACGTGTGCCTAGTTTGAAAAGCAATGCAAATATAGGTGAGAATAGGCAAGATTCAACAAGCATAGCTACTGATCACTTGGGATGTCAGTTCTCAAAGTTTCTTGAAGTATGGTGCATGGACTACTGGCATCACAGTCACTAGGGGGACTTTGAGCTTTGCAGGGGTTTCTTGTTATATGTCAATTTCTGGGCTCTAACACCTCCCTCTCTCCAAAGTTCTAATTCAGTAGGTCTAGGCTGAGGTCCCCAAATCTGAATTTTTCCCATATGGACTTATATGCTCTCCAGGTGAATCCAAGGCATTACTTTGAGAGACACCAAGCACCATCGGGACATTCGGATCTAAAGTGTGTATGTTTGGATGCCCATGGGGTGTTTCTTCATCTGCCCCAGCACTTCTTTCTGACATAGGTGTGTGCCAGTCCTCTGTTTTTTCTCATATGGTCTCCTTCCTCTTTTCTTTTCAATTTCAAAATACATTTTCATTTTGGAAATTATTAAGTCCTCCAATTAGAATATTCATCACAAAATATTGTGACATTAATAGGTGTATATCTTGGAATGTGAGGTGTGACATATATGATAAATGTAGATAAAGATACTGGATTCACCAAATACATTTTGGAAGGCATTTATAGAGGCTGTTAGGTATTTTGGAGATCTTCATTAAATTCTGCTTTGAAAGTAAGGGTTAATATATTTGGGCAATTACTCAGGTGAGTGAAGTGTTT
>NW_011889326.1:176488-185314 GCF_000151845.1 Pteropus vampyrus | reverse complement strand
CACACTCCTTTCACATTATTCCTGTGCCCTAGCTATATAGGTTTACTTGGATTTTAGCATTTTTAGAGTGGGAAGGGTGAACTTATGCTGCTAGCTTTAAGTTCTGAAATGATACAGTAGCTGAATCACCATTTCATTAAATTTTCTCTATTTGACTTTGTTCCTTTTTTTCTTTCTCTCTCTCTTTTTTTTTTTTTTACTAAAGTGATAAAAATCTAAAACCCATGACCTTTGAGATGTACTTCAGTGGCTTAATTTTAAGGCCTTCATTGACGATCTCCTTTTCTTGTTTATTCACTATAGCCATGATTATCTTTATCATAATACTAATTCTACTTAGTTATAGGCTCCTCAAATGATAATTAGTATTTATCTAATTATGTGGTAAGTGCTAGTGCCAGGGTAATTAAACAATGTACAATTACAAAGTGACTGTGGTATTTGGGGGTTTTGACTAGAATTCGTTTTAATGATAATGCATTTGATACTGAAAGAGCATACCTTCAAGTTATTTGTAGGAAAATGGCAAATGTCATTTAGTTTCACGTTGTATCCTGTTATAGTTTAGCACTGAAGAAGCAAAGTGTATTCTCTTGTGAAAATGAATTTCATAAACTTTGCTGGTTGCTGGAGAAACTAGGTTCTTGGTTTTTCTGATTGGGAGGCACTTGCAAGTGTTCAGTGAGGAAATATTGATTATCTTCACGTGTGCCTAGTTTGAAAAGCAATGCAAATATAGGTGAGAATAGGCAAGATTCAACAAGCATAGCTACTGATCACTTGGGATGTCAGTTCTCAAAGTTTCTTGAAGTATGGTGCATGGACTACTGGCATCACAGTCACTAGGGGGACTTTGAGCTTTGCAGGGGTTTCTTGTTATATGTCAATTTCTGGGCTCTAACACCTCCCTCTCTCCAAAGTTCTAATTCAGTAGGTCTAGGCTGAGGTCCCCAAATCTGAATTTTTCCCATATGGACTTATATGCTCTCCAGGTGAATCCAAGGCATTACTTTGAGAGACACCAAGCACCATCGGGACATTCGGATCTAAAGTGTGTATGTTTGGATGCCCATGGGGTGTTTCTTCATCTGCCCCAGCACTTCTTTCTGACATAGGTGTGTGCCAGTCCTCTGTTTTTTCTCATATGGTCTCCTTCCTCTTTTCTTTTCAATTTCAAAATACATTTTCATTTTGGAAATTATTAAGTCCTCCAATTAGAATATTCATCACAAAATATTGTGACATTAATAGGTGTATATCTTGGAATGTGAGGTGTGACATATATGATAAATGTAGATAAAGATACTGGATTCACCAAATACATTTTGGAAGGCATTTATAGAGGCTGTTAGGTATTTTGGAGATCTTCATTAAATTCTGCTTTGAAAGTAAGGGTTAATATATTTGGGCAATTACTCAGGTGAGTGAAGTGTTTTATATACATTATCCCTTTTAATCCAACAGTATACCCTGTAGAGAAGTAATATTATACTAATTTTCACATGGGAAAATGTGGCACAGAGAAGCTAAGTAACTTACTCAAAGTCACACAACTCACATATTTATTGCTAAGCAAAATCTGGGTAATTCTGCTGTTGCGGAGGAAGAATAAATTTTCCGCTACCTTTTTAGGATGTTGGCTGAGACACCCCCATAATAAAAGGTGGGTTAACAGAGGAAAACAAATAAACATTTAATAACATGTATACCTCCTGTATATATGGGAAATGCCCAGAAAAACCAAGTGACTCCCCAAAATGGCCCAAGCCACCACCTTAAATATTCTCTCTAGCTAAAGACAAAAGAAGATGTTGGAGTGAGAGGGCTTTGCTGTTACGAGAGGTTACCAGGCAAAGCACAATAATCAAGGGTATGGTTGTTGTGCAGATTTAAGTCCATGCCTTCTCCATTGATAAGAATTTCTAGAAATTTAGTCATCCTTCTGTTACTACTACAGAGAGAGAGAGACCCTTACAATTGGAGATTTCCCTTATAAATGTAGCTTCTACTTAGTTTTCAGAGCTTTTCCTGTGTCTGTTGTTTGTTAAAAATAATCAGTCTAAAATAATCCTTAGGCCAAAGAGAAGGATTCTGGGGGTAAATTCTCCCTTTTGCTACTTCTGAGCACCTTTATCATGGTCAAAGTTGTAGGAATGTTTTCATGATTCTTATAAAAAGACTTCCTAGTCTAAAAGAAGGCAAATCCTTACTCTCCTGAAATCTGTGTTATGATTTCCTTCCTTTCCTCTTTACATCCTCCTTCCTCCCCCCTCCCCTCAATCAAAAGATGTCTGAGAACTTATCAGAAGAAAGAGGAGACCGTTATGTTTGCATTATGAGTCTGGCTGAAAGAAAGACAGATGTTCACAAAAGTGGCTATTTTGCATTGATTTATTTTATGGTGAGAGAGCCGAAGTGAAAGAATGGCCGCATATTCTAGGAAACGACAAAGGCCTATAGAATTAAATGAATGCAACCAAGAGAAAGCTAAGCTTTTAAAAAGAGTGAAATTTTCTACCAACAGTAAGACGTACAAATGCAATTTTATTCTTAGAGGCCAGGTACAGGGTTACTGAATGAGTTTTTACGAAAGAAGAGGTTTTAGTCAGAGGGTCTGCTGACAGCAGCACATCCATTCTTTCGAGCTTAGCAATGGAAGCCACTGAGTTCAGTGCACACTTGGTGAACAGCGCTGAATAGGAAAGTCAAACAATAAGGCATTTTGTTTCATAATTTGTGAGAGCTCTTTATAATATTTCTAGCATGGATGTGAAAAGCATGGACCACCTTTCAGAGAAGGAGATAATTAATATTAAAATTGCTTATTTAATGTTACACTTGGAACCATTTTAAAATTTGGAGACAAAATATTTTATCTAAAATTCTTGCTAAGAAAAGCATTGAAATACTGATCTCATCAACCATTTAATTTTCTGCTTAGGCAGAAAAGTTTACTCGACTCTTTCATTTTGGTATAAAGTATATGTAGTTTATAATCCAAATTCATATGGAAAGTTGCAAAATATTTTATGCTTAGAAAGAATGATTTTAAATTTTCCATTTTTTTTTTAATAATTGGATCATAATATACATTACTGATCAGCATGAGAGAGAAGAAAAGTTTTCCTCTTTTTTCTTTTTAGTTCTTCTGGCTGGTCTAATCAAATTGACACGAGACAGATTAACAGAGGAAAGCAAGCACACTTAATTACATATGTACATACAAGGGTTCCATAAGAATAGGGGACCCAAGGACTAATTGGGCAGTTGAGGCTCATATGCCATTCTGGACTCAGGAGAAGGAGGCAGGGGTCTAGGACTTGAAAAGGAAAGTAGGGAATTCACAGGTAGATGAGAAAGAGCAAACATTGGTAAACAAATTCTTGCTGGGCCACCCAGAAACAATGGGACACAGAGGGGAGTCTAACAGACTTCCTAGGTTCCTCTTTGTCTGCCACACCTAGTTCATATTATGCTAAGGTGATAGATAACTCTCTTCTAAGAACAGGGTTTTTTTTTTTTAATTTTAATTTTAATTTTTATTTTATTATTAGTTTCAAATATACAGTACATTGGTTAGACGTTTATATAGTTTACGGAACCATTCCCCTGATTACTCTTTCTCTCCTCTGGCTCTACTTCTAGCCATTACATTAATGCCAACTGCATTCTCTACGCTGTGCTCCCCATCCCCATGACCATCTCTCACTCACTAATTCATACTTCTTTAAACCTTCACTGCTTTCTCCAGCCCCCCCAACCCTCTGGCGGGCACCAAGTTGTAGGAGCAGGTTTTTATGTCTCACTTCCTTTGGGTTGGTAAGGGGGAGGTAAAATGTTTTTCTTTATTTTTTTGGGCTTTAATTGTCTTCACCTTGAAATAATCTGCATGCCAGGGTGGCACATTCTGGGGAGACTCATTCTGAACCTATAACAGCTTTAAATTAACCAGCTTAAAATAATCAGTATCCCCCAAAAGGCGTATTTTGGGGTGGTAGACTTTGCTCCCTCTCACCAGATTCAAAGTAAAAAGTTGATTTAGATGATTTGTGTGTGAGTCTTTGTATTTGCTAGGAGGATCCACTTTAAAATTATTTTTATGATTTTTATTTTCGAAGTAATATATGTTAAAAGATAAACTGAGGCATATTAAAAATTTTGGGTTTAATTGAACAAAACAATTCCAATACGGCAGTGCCAAAGTAGAAGTGATTAAGAGCCATCTACCTATAGGACCCAGGGAAATGACTTACAGAGTGCAGATGTGGGAGCAAAGAATGGAAATTATTTGATTGGCTGCAGCTTAATGCCTAGTTGGCTGTTTATGATCGGCTGTCCTTTGGTTTTGAATTCATAACCTTGAGATATTTACAGGCTCAGATTTTGGTTTGCCTACCTAGCCTGCCATAGCATTAGAGCCACCTCAGTCTAAAGGCCTCCTAATTTAATTAATTTAATAATAACAACTCAGGTTGTTGGGGAGAAGCATATTGCCTTTTGATTGTATAACTAGCGAGTCTAATAGTGGCTCAATGAAGAAGCTGAAAAGGCAAATCACATCATCTTTGACTTTCATCTATGAGATTCTTCCAAGGCAGTGAAGAGGAAAAGTGATTTTAAAGCTTTCTCTTTTGATTCCTCCTTGATGCTTCAGGGTAAGACTACCAATATCTAGAATTGAACCTACTTCTGCATTAGAAGCTGTGCAGATAATTTAGAAATCTGTTGGTTCATCTGGCTTCGGCCTGGGCGTTTGCATTTATAACAACTACTAAATCCTCCCCAAATGATTGGCTGTCTAGATGTTTACACATAACTTTATCTTAAGCATGTACTGTCATTTGGTAGTACATGCCCGCTCAACTGTTACATAGATGAACTGGCGATAACTGAGGCTTTTTACCAGGCAGTCAATTTGTAGAAGTTAAAAAAAAAAATCTTTCCTCCATTTATGTAGCATACAATTTTTTTTTTGTTTTTTCACTAAAGGAAACTGTATTGATTAATAATTTAAATGCTGGTATCCCTGCAAGTCTTTAATCACATGTACTGTTGAGACTGGATTACATTCTGCTGTGAGCATTGTGCAAAAGTACGATTCACACTGTTGCTACTGTTACAGTAGCAACAGTGTGAATCGTACTTTCAATTTGTCTTCCCATCTGACAGCACATCTAATTATACTTTATAAAATCAGTTTTAGATGATACTTAAAACCTTCCATTGAAAGATATCTACAGAAAAGTGAATATTAAATACTTAAAAGTTATATTATCAAATCATCTTAATTCAACCACCCCTTTTGTTGCATTTGGAGTATAATATACATTCTGTTCTTAGTGAGCTAATATGCAACCGAACCAGAGTGGCTAGTAACTACTGATTAGAATGGTAGTGAGAGATGAGCGATGACCTTTTCTTGCTTTGAAGGTATTCAGTAACTTAATTTACATATCTGAGTATTTGAAAACCTTTTCCACTACTAAAATTCTTTTAAAAATTTTCTTAGACTTACACATTTGCCAAGAGTAGTGAATAGGACAGGAACATATTTTATTAATTACATGAAGATTGAAAGGTTCAGTCACATATCTCTTAATGACAGTAAGTTGCAGTTCTTTTTTTCTCCCTTTGTCTTGCTTAGTCTTTTTCTGTTTCTGCCTTAATTTTTAATATTGTTAACATAATAGCTGGTCTACTTACTAGAGCATCATTATCTTTACATAACCTTTACACATTCTTGTTCTTTTCTTCCTTTTTAATTTGGAGAGTTTTAATAAGAATTTTTATTGTATTAATGAAATTCTTTTTCCAGACATCTAATGATTTTGATTAGTATTAGAAATCATCCTCTAGTTTAAAGCATTGGTTCTCAAACTTGGCTGTACATTTGGAACTTAAGAAATAACTAATAGCTAGCTCCTACTCCTCAGATTATAATTTAATTAGTCCAGGGAGCAACTGGGGTTTAGGGATTTCTAAGCTCCCCAGATAGGTCTGATGTGCAGCAGAGTCTGAAAATTGCTGCTCTCAAGGGCTAATCAGGTTTCCTTTAAGGAGCTTTATGTTAACACAGTGGTTTCTACCTTGTCTGCACATGGAATTGCCTGGGAGCTTCCCAAAATAATGATGCCTATGCCCCACTCCCAGAGGTTGTGATTTAATTGCTTCAGATTTAATATTTTAAAGAATTTCCATGTGATTCTAATAGAAAGACAGGTTTGAGAATACTGTTAACCTGTAATTTGAAAAATAATATAAAAAATATTTTCTAAGGAAATATGAACTTATTTGCAATAAGTAGACATCTTAGGAGGCTATGTACTTGATTAAAATAAGGTACAAAATATTCTTTGTCCTAGACTGTTAATGTTATAAAAGTGAGAGGGTTAGAGAGACTTAGAATTCTTACAGCACCACTGTAGTGCACTTTTAATTTGCATCCATATGTATGCTCCAATGACCTTTACTAACAGTATCTATAATCTATCATTGACAGATGTATAAAAACATGCATTTTTAAAATGGGTGTTATATGATCTAAAGGGAAAAACAAACTGTTCTTTTATATAGTTCACATGAATATTTTTTATCTGGGGTGGCAGTACAATAAATATTCTATTTTCTGGTACTAGTATTTGGAGTATTGAGGTATGCAGGGAAATCATTTCTAAAGTACGAGTTAATTCGATTCGGGTCACTAGATTTTTGTGTAAGATAGATCCTCTACTTCCTAATCATGGAACTCTCTGTAACTCAGTTGATCCAGTTTAATAATTGCCTCTGTTAAACAAAATCCAAATGAATAACTTTAAAGATCAAATTTGCTTTATTTAACAATTCATACATTGAGTAGCATCCTATTTAGTGAATAGAAAAGAGCGCTGAGGAACTGTACAAAATGGATGGCTTTCATAGGCAGAAGGGGGCAGGGACAAGAAAAGAACTGATGACCTCATTTTTGGGGAGTAGGGATGGAAGGGGGTCTATTGGATGGATTACCTTATTAGTGCGGGCCAGGTAAGTACAGAGTGATTTAAGATTACATTCCTGCAGAGGCTGAAACTGCAGTTAGATTAGGTATCAAGTCTTGGTTTGGTGACTTGGGCTGTTGTCTCTCTATTTTTTAACACCTCCTACTTTCCCTCAGGTATTTCTTGTATGCTTCTTCCTTTTGGCAGCTCATCTTATGCTGTCCAGCTGCTCCTCTAGATTATTTACTGCTGCCAGTAATCTCTGTTTCCAATGACCAGTTTGTTCTTAGGTAAAAGTCATTTGAGTTTTTAAAAAAGTCATTCTACTTGTTCTTCTATTGCACATTTTTCATCCTGTTGTTCTTTTTTTAACTGCTCAGCCCTTTTCTCATATCTAGCTTCCATAAGTTATCCAGACCTAACACCCTTATTCCGTGCCCCGCAGGCAGGGTTGAGCCAAGAAAACAGAATCCAGTCTGTGAATTCCAAGTGTGAATGCTTTAATACAGGGACTTAGGACTCATACAACTTTGGAAGGGCTGGGATAGTGAAATTATCACCACTTTGATGTATCTCCTAATGAAACTAATTTGAAGTCCTCCTTTCTCCTCAATTTTTCATACACAAGGGCTGATGCCCTAGCCCAGACCTTCTATTGAATATAACTTCTATTTATTAATTTCTCTCGCCATGAGAGCAATAACAAAACTGAGTAGATTCAAGGATATTGTATTATTTACAACTTTCTCTTTGTCTGATTCTTATCCGTCATTCAAGACCCAAATAACTTTCCCATTTTTTTTTTCCAGGAAATTTTCTCTGATCACCCTTTCCCACGTGATTTTTGAATGAGGATTTTTATATCTACTGTCTTTATGATTTTGATTTCCACTCTATATTTTGTCCTACTTATCATATCCTCCCATTTTTTCCTATTTATTCTTTTAAATTTGTAACGACATGTTTTACTGTATCCAGAGGCTTTTTTCAATCTTCACTTATCTAGAACTAATGGGTCACTAGATATTGTGGGTTACCCTCTTGTTTTTGAAATTCCTAGAGTCAATGCAGATATGTCAGAAGAAGTATTCTTTAGTCTGCTATTTTTTAAAACCTATATAGAATAAATCACTGAAGACAATTTTTTTTCATCCTAAAATGCTCTGAATTTTCACTTCCCATCCCCAGTGCCATCATTTTATTCTGGATGTTCATGATGATTTTCGCGAGAGTTCGCTAACTGGTGACTCTTGTTTCTGTAACCACTTCTCAGTGACTCCTCTCTCATGGTCTGTGGTAGGCATCTAGTGCACGTTTGTTAGCTAATGAATTATCTAAAAATAGTGCTTCTGTTATATCATTTTCTTGCAGAAGAGTTTAGTTTTTGTTATTGCCAAACTCCTTGATTTTGTAAAGTTCTTCAGAACTTGGGTCTGATTTTCCATTTAATTTTTAAGACTATAGCTTCTGAAGAAAAAATTCTTTTGGCTAAATTGGTTTATTTCTTATATCCCAGATGTGTTAACCTTCCTTTGTTTATTTAAATTTTGTCTATCTTTTGCAGCCAGTTTTGTTCTTATCACATTTAACAAATTATAGCTTCTGACTTTATATTTTTTGTGGCCATTATTTCTAACAAATTCAATATTTGGGGGACAAAAAATATTCAGATATAAATTTTATTAAGAAAATTGATGGAGTCTTCTATCAATTTGTAGTTGCTAATAAGTTTTATCATATGTAGTTTTAGCCATTGTCAGTTCAGTTCTGTTTTGATATTTACTAGTAATCTCCATTATCAACTAGATAATCAATTGATTATTTAGTGTCAAGAATAAAAAGCAAGGAAATA
>NW_011889326.1:159164-175488 GCF_000151845.1 Pteropus vampyrus | reverse complement strand
TTTTTTTTGTATTTCACATACACAGTTCTTGTTAATATTCACAACCAGATTATTTCATTGATAAAAAAAATATGGCTGCTACGACCATGCCTCCCTGAATGTGCCCGATCTCGTCTGATCTTGGAAGCTAAGCAGGGTTGGACCTGGTTAGTACTTGGATGGGAGACCACCTAGGAATGCCAGGTGCTGTAAGCAAAAAAAAAAAAAAAAAAATATGGCTCAAAGCGGTTAATGAATTCAGTCAAGGTTACCTAGCTTGTGAGGGGCAGAGAAAGAATTTGAAATCATGTTTCTAAAGTCAACACTCTGGTTTCAAATATTATCTGTAATAAATGAAAAACTTCATAGAGATCTGAATTCTAGGGCCAATTCCTTATTTTTCTCTATCAATTTCTTAATATAGTTAGTTGAAATAATTATATTTATACCAACTAAACTACACAGTATTGTTTCAATGATTGACTAAGATAATATGTGAAAAATGATTCACGCAGTGGCTGGGACAGAGTAAACTCTCAGAAACTGGAAGCTATTTTGATTATTATCATGATTTAATCATAGTACCTCTGAAAAAGTAAATAAGCAAAGAAGACCTATATGTAGCCAAACACAACAAGTTCAAAATGCTGAATGTGGGGCTTGAAGCAGTGATGCTGAGATTGAGGCTCATGTTGTGTGTCTCATATTTTTGTATAGTGGCTTAAAATGAGCAAGCAGCTTTAATGTGCATTATTAAGGCAGGTGAAAATGTAGCTGAAGTACAAGCTCATTATTCTACAGTGTATTCTGCAGTGTAGAGTAATAGGGGAGCTCAAAGAAAGTGGTACTCGGCTTAGAGAATGGTTGAGTTAGAGAAGATTAAGAATACTGACAGGGTTGTAATGGAAGTGATGATACAGAGGTTATAGAAAATACCCTGTGTAGGTAAACTAGCATGATGAAAGGCCCAGAAATGGGAATAGACAAATTGTATATGGAAGAAGAAACTGAGGTCAGTCAAGCAGAAATAAAGTTTTTTTAAATTTCATTTTTTAAGTATTTAGCCATCTCTATTGCCACCTAGAAGAACAGCTAATGTGGGAAGGAGATAGGGGACATGTTTTTATAAAATGTTTTAAATGATAATGTGTGCCGATTTCCATTAAGTGAGGAATATCCGTTGAACCCACAAGGCGATCTTATTGAACAATGGTGGACCAACATGACATTATCAGGTCAGGACCTAGAGTGCAGAAATGTGGAACTGCAGACCTGTTTATGGGTTCATATATAATATATGGGTCCATATATTATATGGATTGTTGTCTTCTTTATTAGGGAATGGATGATAGCACTGAACAGATCATCTCCCCATTCATATACCACTACTCAGAAGCAGGAACTCCATAAATCTCAACTTATCAGTTTACTTTCTTCTGATATATTTTTACTCTTCCTGCCACTATTCTTGATTGTTTTTCAAGTTTTAAAACTGAAATATTTGGTATTTTAAAGGTGGACACTACTGTGAACATTATTTTGAATGGTTCAAAGACTTAGTTCAATTTTTACTTCAATTTCCAGCACCTTATACTATTACAAATTGGAAGAACTGTGCCAGCCTACCAGTGCTTTTTTTATATAATGTATTTGTCATGCTTAACTCCATGAGGGTTTCATTCACTGGTGGAAGAAACAATGGGGGCATAGTGTATACTTTAGAATTAAATTATTGCACTAGACACATAATGGATGGCTATTAGATTCTCTAACTTATTCTTTACATTTACATTATTGCATTTGAGGACCTTGAACTTTCTCTGGTATTGGACCCTTATGGAGCATGGATGATTATTCCTAGTCCTTATGTCAGTTCTTGGGAGCAAGTCAGGCGTTTGGGTTCTTCTTTGTAACCCAATGGTCCTAGCACCGTGTTTATAATTAGCAGATGACTAATAATGTCTCTTGATTGAATTAATTATTAGTTACAGTAAAGTACAAGTGCTGCTCTAAACACTTAACACAATAGAATATATATACAGAAAAAGATACACTCAAATGTCACCTCCTAACTGAAGCCTGACACACAAGAAAAGATCAAGACCCCCTCTGATATAGTTCCTCGGCACTTCTCAATTTTAATTTGGAGCTATTTAAAATTTGTTTGTAATGTGTGAATTTTGCCCCTAGGTCAGCTTGGGTATTATTCTTCTACATGCCTTCAGCTCAGAAACTTACTTAATGCAGTAGAATATGCACATAGAAAAAGATACACATAGAAAAATGTTTCATTAACTAGCAAAACATGAAAAAAATGTGTATTTATTTTTGAAATCTCCCACTGTAGTGTTATAAATATATCTGGATAGTTTAAAACACCTCAAATGAGAAAGTAAGAAGATAGAAATTGTGTTAGCAGAGCTGTAAGTGAGACAAAATAAGCTCTATTCCAAGCATCCTTATGATGGAATGACACCGTGTAATATGTTTCTACTTTCTTTGGGTGCTACTGAGCTGCATCTTCTCCAATTTAACTCCATGAGTGTTTATTGAACATTTACTATATCCTCAGCCATGGACTTTCTAATGTGGATGATAAAAGAGGATTAATACCAACTCTCACCTATTAGATTTTAAAAAATGAAAATAAGTATTGGTGAGGATGAGGAGAAATTGGAACTCTTACGCACTGTTAGTAGGGATGTAAAATGGTACAGCTGCTATGGAAAACTGTATGGCAGTTTCTTAAAAAATTGAAAATATTGATCCAGCATTTGTACTTTTTGGTATGAAAAGGAATTGGAAGCAGGGTCTTGAGATTTTGTACACTTATGTTCATACCAGCTTATTTTTAATAGACAAAAGGTTGAAACAACCCATGTCCATCTATAGATATGAATAGATAAACAGAAAGTGGGATATACATATAATGGAATATGATTCAACCTTAAAACGGAAGGGAATTCTGACACATGAGACAATATGGGTGAACCTGGAGGATATTATACTAAGTGAAATAAACCAGTCACAAAAAGAAGACAAAATTCTGTTCTATTTAAAAGAAGTATCTAGAATTGTAAAATTTATGGAGAGAGTAAGCAGAAGGGTTATTGCCAGAAGCTGGGGAGAAAAGGGGATGGGGAGTTGTTGTTTAATGAACATAAGGTTTCAGTTTTGCAAGATGGAAAGAGTTCTGAAGATTAGTTGTAGAACAATGTGAATATACTGAACACTGCTGGACTGTACACTTAAAAATGATTAAGATGGTAAAATTTATGTTTTGTATATTTTACCCCCTTCCTCACACACAAAGATGAATACGACACAGTTTCTGCCCTTAAGTGTTGTATAATCTCTTTGTGGTGATGAGCTGAATAAAGTTATACTTATTTGAGTGGAAAACTAAAGAATGAGTAGGAGTTACCTGAATATAGAAAGGGGATAGAGAAAATGTAGAGAGCATTGTTGGCGATTTGCATGTGGAGAAATTGGATGCTGGGATGGCTGAAGCTAGGTAGACAGTAATATCAGATGAGTCTGTAGAGGGAGGCAGGGCCCATGGTTTTCACAAATTGCTAGGATATATTATGGATTTTGGCCTTTCACCCCAAGACTGATGGTTATTAAATGTAATTGAATGTGTCTCTGATTAGGTGTTTTAGGTGTTGCACAATTCCATGTCATTCTCAGCTTCCCAGAGTTGAGGCCAGTGATGTGCTTGCAATCTGCCACTTCACAGTGCCATTTATGCCTGGTTAAAGAGTCATAATTCCACGAAGCTATCAAAGTACTCCTGGAACTAGTCCATCTCTAGTAATTGGACTTCTTACTTGTTGCTCCTGAGTTTCAGTCCTCTCCTGGATACTAGTGTTTTTTTTTTTTTCTTCTGGTTTTATTTAAATAAGGCATTTCAAGTGTACAATGTGATAATTTTATATACATATACACTGGGAAAGGATTACCCCATTGATTTAATTAACACATTCATCTCCACACATATTTACATTTTTTTGAGAGCATTTGTTTTCTTATCAAATTTTAATTATACAATACTGTGTTATCAACTGTAGTCATCCTGTTATACATTAGCTCCGCAGAGCTTATTCATTTTATAACTGAAAGTTTGTACACATATAAGTGATACTATGCAATATTTGTCTTCTTCTGTCTGTCTTATTTCACTGAAGGTTTATCCATGTTGTTGCACATGACAGAATTTTCTTCTTCTTAAGGCTGAATAATATTCCATTGTATATGTGTGTGTACATGCATATACCTCTCGTTTCCTTTCTCCATCTATCGACGGACTCTTAGGTTGTTTCCATGCCTTGGCTATCGTGAATGATGCTGCTATGACCGTGGGAGTGCAGATATCTCTGCAAGGTCTTGATTTCCATTGTTTTGGATATGTACTCAGAAGTGGGGTTGCTGGATTATACAGCAGTTCTATTTTTAATTTCTTGTGAAACTTGCATAGATTTTGTTTTTGTTTTTGTTTTGTAGTGGCTGTAGCAGTTTATTTTTCCGCCAACAATATACAAGGATTTCCTTTTCTCTGCATCCTTGGCAGCATTTGTGTTCTCTCTTGCTCTCTCTCTCTCTCTCTCTCGCTCGCTCTCAAATAATAGTCATCCTAACAGGTGTGAGATGATATTTCGTTGTGGTTTTGATTTGTATTTCTCTAATGATTAGTGATGATTGGCTCCTTTTCATGTGCCTATTGGCCATTCGTGTGTCTTCTTTGGAAAAATATCTACTCAGGTCCTTTGCCCATTTTTAAATTGAGTTATTTGTGGTTTTTTTTGCTTTTGAGTTATGTGAGTTCCTTGTATATTTTGGATATTAATCCTATATCGGATATGTGATTTGCAAATGTTTTTTTTTTCCTTTTTCTAGGTTGCCTTTTCATTTTGTTGATGGTTTCCTTTACTGTCCAGAAGCTTATTTGCTGATGTAGTGCCACTTGTTTATTTTTTTCTTGGACTGTAGTATTTAAACCTCCTGGCATACTGTTTTACAGCAAACTTTTTCTTTATTCGTATAAAGAGTACACTCTAAAATAATGGTAAAAATAGTAAATACATAAACCAGTAACATAGTTGTTTATTATCAATTATTATGTATAGTACAAGTATGTACTATGCTTTTATATGACTGGTAGTGCAGTAGGTTTTTTACACTGGCATCACCACAAACACGTGAGAGTGTGTTGTGATAGGACATTACAATGGCTATGGTGTCACCAGGTGATAGGAAGTTTTCAGCTTCATTATCCTATGGGACCACAGTCCAAGAGAAATGTCCTTATGCTGCACATGACTCGATAGGGTGATGCCAAGACTCAGGAGCCTGGAGCAGTGGCAGATTTGGGTGGATTAGGGGAAGAGAGAGCTATTTAGCATATGGCGAACTTCAAGTTCTTGAGCAAGTTTCATAGAGGTTAGAGCATTCTTATAGCTCAGCTTTAGCAGCTCACAGAAAGGAAATTCATTAAGAAGGAAAGATAGTTTGAGAGAGATAATTTGGGAGACTTTGTAAAAAATCTACATTAAAATGACAGTCTAAATTTAGATATTGGGAATAATTAGGAAGGAATGATAGGATTTTCTAATACAGAATTTCTACGAGGATGTAATCTAAAAACAAAGCAAAATATAGACTATATATATTGATTATAAAACAAACAAAAAAACAAGCAACAAGAAAAAATTTATGACTCAGGTCCCTATCCACTCACGACTGCATTTTTCAGAATTATGAACTTGGCTGTTTAGTTATCTACTTTTGAGCTCTATTGTGATTAAATGCAACACTACTCTAAGGAAAAGATGACCAGATCAAGCCTAATATCTAGAAATAAAAACGATTTTGGGGAGATAACTTATTCTTCTTGAGTTCTGCTTTGAATTGAGCTGTGAAGCAGATATTTAAATTACTTTTCAAGGGTTTGGGTTAAAACATGAAGATAAATAGGAATTCCTGGAAGTTTTATATTAACTATAAAGCACGTAATTTTTAACAGTAGCAAATGAAGAATGAATGCGCCCTTTAGTTTTAATGTAAATCAATACAAGTAGCAAAAACAGTGCAATTGTAATCAAAGTTCAAATTACTGAATTCTAGTGAAAGAAAAAGAGTAGCTAAATTTTCTACTGATTAAAGGGATTAAATATTCTGAAATCAAAATGCAGTTGAATGCTTTTTCCTATTTGTTTGTGGAGAAAGCACTAGATCTACTTATTTTAAGTAGATAACAAAGTAAAACCAAATAAACTTGGGGAATCTTTCTAAGTAAAGCATTTGATGTCATAGAAAAAAGTGAAACAAACATGGAAGGCTACCTTATCCTCAAAACAAACAAGCAAATATATGGACAACTGGAACTATACCTGGTGAAGTAAAAAAACAAACTAAAAACAGCTCCCTAAACTTGGTGTTACAGGACCTGATGTGCATCCCTGCTCTGCCTTTCAGTGTTTTTGTGACCCTGAATGAGATGCTTATCCTCTTCAGACCATAACTTCTTAACCTGTAAAATAAGAGGGGAAGATGCTGCTCCACTGACGTTAAATTTATGTGAAAGCAATATGAAATATGAGGTATCATGTTAAACTAAAAGCTCCCAGAAAACAAAAGGGAAGGTTTAACTCTAGAATAAAATTTTGATTAGATATCATATAATCTCATCGGCCAAAGTGACCACTCTTGAATAATATTAAGACTTGGACAGAGAGTGTATATCCAAATAAAAATTGTTGGCCAAGTTGATAGAAAATACAGAAGGGTAAAAAGAATTCTATTTTCTCTGGTTTTATTAGGTTGTACATGCTTATGACGTGTCGTAAATGTTTAGGCAAGTTTGAGATTAGAAGGGTTTTTTTCAGTATAACAGGACTAAGCGGCTATATTAAGAAAAGAGAGCAAGGATAATTTAAAAAATATGTTGAAAGGTGGTATAATTGAAAGATTCATACAACTGATTAAGTAGCCACACACTGATTTATAATTGGAGGATGCAGTATCACAGTCGTGTGGGTAACAGCAAAGAGTAGATGGGTAGGGGAGAAAAAAGACCAGATTTCAGTCCTTGCATAATTACTCTTTGAGCAGCTCAGAGTCTACTTCCTCATCTGAGAAATGAGATTAATAATAAAACATTTCTTATAGGGTAGTTGTGAAGATAACATGAATCAGTGTAAATTTAGTGAACTATAAAACTCTATTCAACAAACATATTTAATACCAAAAATATGCCAGCAGTGTGTTAAATATTGGGGGAACAGTGATAATTGAACATAGCTTGTTCTCATAAAGAACCCACGATGTAAGGGGCTAGGTAACTTATTGTGCGGTTTTGTTGCCACTTAAAGAGAGATGTATGCAGGGTGATCTTTGAGCACAGAGGAAGGAGCATTGAACCCAGGGACATTTTCTAGGGAAGTATTTTGAAGGTAGAATCATAGTATAAAACACCAAACAGATTTTAGTTATTAAAATTTATATGCATGGACTTAAAATGGTAAATGATAAAGAAATTGCCAAGTTAATTAAATAAGAAATTTTAAATGTGAAATTTAAAATATAAAATTAAAAATTAAATCAACAAATCTCAGTTCACAAACCAGTTATGCTATGATTGGATAAAAAGTAATGCACTGAGGCTTTTGATAAACTGTTAATTTACAAAGTCATTTCAGATGTTCAAAAAAAACCACACAAATGTTTATTTCTTGCTGAAGAGAATAATGTGGGTGGAAACTGAGTAATAGTACATATGATCAGTTTAATCAATTCACATATTTATTAGATACTCAGGGTATACATTCTATTTTTTCACCTTCCCACAAAGGCAGAATGATTGATGTTAATGTGATGGACATAATTTTAGGATCAATTCCTGGGCCTGTACTATTGCTTCACTCCTTTGTTCCTACTCAATACAGTACATTTCTAGACTTATATTTAGAGTGAATAAAAACAACTTAGAGAATGAATGATAAATTTGGTAAGTTGGCCAGATATGCACAATATAAACAAAAACAAAAGTAATCAATTGAGTTTTCTTATTTTAGCAAGAAATACCTATAAATACTACCTATATTGTAGTTACAAAATACAAAATACTTGGAAGTAAATTTAACCAGAAGAGTAGCAGCCCTATACAAACAAAATGATGTCTAATTAAAACCATAGAGCAGAATGTGAATAAAGAGATAGATATATCATGTTCTTGGATGGGAGAAGCAATGTCATGAGAATTGTCAACTTTCCTCAAATTATCATAATATATTTAATGCAATTTTAGTGAGAATCCCATCAGATTTATTTTTTAAACTGGATAAAATGATCTTATAGTTCATTTAGAAAAATAAATATGGAAGAACAGCCAGCAAAAATGTGAAAAAGATAAACAGCAAGTAGGCATTTTTTATATCAGCTGTCAGAGCATACTATAAAGCCTCTGTAATCAAATCATTATTGGAATAGATGAATAGATTACTAGAAAAGATAGAGAATAATGAATATGGTAAATCTAAGAAGTTAATATTGACAAACATGATGGCTTCAATTCTGGAAGAGAATAAAAATGGATCTTAATCTTATACCACATAAGAAAATAAATTTTAGCTTAAAATGTAAAAAGTAAAAAAAAATGTGTAAATGACTCAAGAAATTATAGGGGTTAGGGAAACCTCATTAGCCAGCACTAATAACCCATTATCTATAAAGAAAAGAAAAGATTTTATTTAACTATTGAAAAATTAAAAACCTATATATGGCAACCAAAGCAAAGTTGATAAACACATAGTAGATCTGGAAAATACAGGTAATTGTTATGGTTAATATCTATATGGATAAAAAATTTGTAAGACAAAGGCAAACAGCCCAAGAAAAATGGGCAAATGTTAAGAATATATGATTCACAAAAGAGCAAATACAAATGGTCAACAAACATGAAAGGATGTTCAAATTAGAGAAATGCAAATGAAAGTAAAAATGAGATGTAACTTCATAAATATTGGAAAAGCAGAAATTAAAACTAGTAACATAGATTATTCATAGGACTATAGAAAAAGATGTTCATATATTGCTGATAGAAATACCTCTTTGAAAAGTCTTTGGAAAAATTTAGAAATGCAGTGTTGGGAATTTATACCATAGAAATGAAAGTATCAGTGTATAAGTAAACAATTATTATGACATTTTATTGTGTTGGAAATCCAAAAAGCAAAGCACCCATCAGTATGGTATATATCTGTACTTCAGAATTCTATACAACCATTACAATGAAAATATTAAATTTATACTGGATAATTTAGAGGGATTTCCATGAGGTATTACTATGTGGGAATAGTTTAATAATGCAAGTCAATTTTAATAAAACAATGAAAAGCAAATTGTATTTATTTATCCCTATGTATATTTCTGTGCACATAGATATCTGTATAGGATCACATGAGACAATAGGAAAGAACCACACTCCAGATTGCCAGTGCAGGTTAGCTGAGGAGCAAGAGTGGAATCTTCTTGTAGATGGAGGCTGGAAGAGATGGGCAAAGGATAAGGGTACATGGGAAGATAGGTAAAAAGGAAAATGAGAAAAAAAGATTGCCCTTCTCCAAAGTGTGAGCCCCATTTATGCATTTATATGTGTGCATGTATATGTATATATATTTATATGCATAATTTAAATTAAAAGCATTAAATTAAAGAAGAAATTATCAAAATGTGAGTGAGACAATGCTACTATTGGGTAACTAAATTTGCTTATGATTTCAAAAGAAGTCGTTTGTAAATTTAATATTTTATTTTTGTAACAAATTACTTGTGACTCTGTCAAAACCCAAGTCACAGTTATGAATCATTATTCAGAGGAGGACTTCCCCTTGTTTTTCATCTCACGATAATATTTGCTCAGCACCCTGGGGTAGTGGAGGAGCTGTCTGCAGCTCTGCGCAGACATGCGGAGGGTCTGTGCACTCCCAAAAGCCATGTGCTCTGCTGCCCAGGTGGAGAAGTTCAGCTCCAGAGAACTGGAGAGTTAAAGTGTTTGTGTGGTTATTCGGAATGCTATAATTTCTATTTTACTTAACCAGGAATCCTCTTGTTACATATGGATTATAATATCTCATGCTAAATTAAAAAAAAAAAAAGTAACAAATCCTTATGTCCTGTAGCCCCAATTTCTCCTCTGGGTGGAATATTCTCAAAACAAGCATTGCATGAATACTGAAGAGAGAGATGTCTACGGTTCATTCATTCTTAATATTTAATTTTTCTAGAATTATCTTTTAAGTTCTCTCTCTCTGGTTGAACATAGAATTCTACCGTGCACACTGTATTATACTAAGGGAATCATGTCTCGACCAAGATTGCTTTCTGTTGTGAATTACAGAAAACTTGACTATAATGGTCAAATTTTTCTCACGTAATGAGAAGTCTGGAGGAAGCGGCCCAGAGTTGCATCAGCAGTGCCGCGTTTTCATCAATATCCTAGGCTCTTTCTTTCTGTTCCACCGTTTTTAGCATGCGATTTTAGTCCCAGTGGTCCCAATTGGGATTCATTGCCTTCAGGAAAGAAGTGAAGGAAAGAGGCATTTGCCTATATCAGAAAAATGAAAACATTCTCAAAATGTTCCAGCAGACTTTCCTTTATGTGTCGTTGTTCAGAACCATGTAATATGTCGTCTCACATAGCTGCAAGGGAGATTTGAACTTTTAGCTGTATACATGATGACAAACGCTCTTTCACCAAGCTTTAGTTTGGCTTCCCTGAGCCCTCTTCTAGACTAGGCCTCTGCTTTGGCCTCCATCTTGTCGTTGGCTTGTCCAGCCCAATGTTAACAAAGAATCCTGCCAATCAGATTCCCTCCACTCTTGATCTGATCAAGTTCCTCATCCCCTACCTTTGATGATAACTCCTTGGCTTGTCTTTAGCAAGAATCTTATTAGGTCATTTTAGCAAGAATTCTCCTCTCTGTAATTTCCAATGTCTCCTCTCTGTAATTTTCTATCCACCGACCTCCTCACTCTATTCCTTGGCTATAAATCTCCAGCCATCTTGGCTGTATTTGGAGTTGAGTCTGACTTCTGTCCCCTATTGCAATATCTCTATTGTGATAGTCTTAGATGAAGTCTTCCTTAGCATTTTAACAAGTGTCAGAATAATTTTCCTTGAACAGTGGTCAGTCTGAACAGGAGTAGGATTCTGTTAGCTAAGAAGAAGAAAATAGATCATGGAGAAGCAACTAACAGTGCCTATGACATCAAAGATCTCCTTACTCTAAAAGCAAGTCATTTGCATTTGATGAGCAGAGTGACGTGGAGCACAAATCCTTGTGAGTTTTTCACTTACATTTAACTCCATTTCTGTCAGTGATATACCTAGAATTTCAGTAAAATGAAGCTTGTAAAACTTTCTACCTACATATTTTATAGAAGTATTGTGCAGTTTAATTAGCTAATGGTTATAAAGTGATTTGAAGAAAGTTACCGCAAGTACATAATGCTTTGTTAGATAATGTGGGAGTAATTTCACAAAATCTGGATAACTGTCAAGTAATTAAAGGCAAATGCACTGTAGATGCTGTTATGTGACTTCCATTAGTGTTCATCAGAGGTTGACACACTCATTGAGGAAAAGAGCAGATCTCATACTGTTCTGAAATGGTTTTTGAAAAATCCTTACTCCTCTTTTAAAATCACTTTCACCATCTGCTGGCAAAAGAATTGAGATGGCTGCCTGTGAATTTAGCAATTACATGTGCTAATACAGTAGCAGGAGAA
Organism: Pteropus vampyrus; assembly: GCF_000151845.1. NCBI lineage: Eukaryota > Metazoa > Chordata > Mammalia > Chiroptera > Pteropodidae > Pteropus > Pteropus vampyrus. The sequence continues at coordinate 163,722 of NW_011889326.1, read as the reverse complement.
AATGATTGTCACACCTGTTTTTAAAAACAACAACAAACAAAACAAAATTTTACTACTACCCCCAAACCAAAAACACCATCTGGTTTTCTGTGAAACAAAACTTCAGATTCTTAAAAAAACAAAACAAAACCCCAAACAAACAAAACAAACAAAACTAAAAAACCCAACGAACCAACTATATTTTCAGATATTGTTAAATATTCTGAAATGTGCTCATTTTACCCCTCTTAATTCTTAGAAAAATTACAAGGCACAGAGTCATCAAACCAACATTACTGTGTCTTTTCCTTCCTTTTGGATTTTGAGAAGATGATAGAGGGGAAGAAACATGACTACGAAAGAGTTGTTTCATTTTATTTTGCCGATGAAATCCTTAATCCACCTGTAAAAGACAAGGATTATGTATTTGTCTCAATTTAAGAGGTATTAGTGTATAAAAATTAACATGTAAAATCAATAAAGAGATACATGGCTAAAGAATTCTTTACAAAAGAATCTAGTGAGATAGAACAGAGTAAGGTGGAGACCTTTGATTCTGACATAGGTTACTGAAAATCTTTAGCAAATGCAGGACCAAGGTATTTAAGAAAAATTTAACTAGCTAGCATTCATAAATTAGTAGGCTACTAGAACCTAGTTTTGATCAATGTTATTCTGAGTTGTTATCTTCCACAAAATCTCATGCTCTCATCTTAACTGATAAGTCATAATCGAGATTAAATTTTAAAATTTGTATATGTTATTGAGCTATTGAATTTTAAATTCACTAAAATTGCATCATAAATTTTGGGACATTATTAGAGCTTCCTGGCACCTGGAAAATTGATTTAAATAAAATTATCATGTGCTTGATTCATGGTTCAATCATATCTACCACTCCAGTGTACACTGTGAAAATCATGTAACATTTGTAAATTAGGCTATTTGTGAAATCCATGGATTTCCAATTTTGTAGTCCTTTCCAGAAAAACTCAGCCCTCCTCTTTACTATGTATTAAATTTAAAATTAACTTGATAACACAACATTTTGATTAAACTTAATTTTTCTACAAACATCTATTGTATGAAGGCAAATGTAAGATAATATCATGTTCTGGTTTTTCATTTAAATGATATAGTAAACATTATGTGCCGAACCAATCTATGTTAACGCTTTCTCTAAATTAAGCAATAAATATCAGCTAGCAAGTTTATAACCCAGATATTATTTTATTACTCTAATAACATGGAGAATTTAAGACACTATTTTTAGTAAAACTAATATTATTTCCAGATACTGTAGACTACTACATCAAGATCCTCAATATATTCTTCATGGGGGTGATGATATATGCTTATTCAGGAAAGGTTTTATTACCTTAGTACCTGGTAAGCTTCTAAGAATTTTAAAGTAAATGAAGACCAGATTAATAAATCTTTTCTGTGGTTTTATGATTTTGTGTAGGTCAACAAATTCTGAAATAGGTCTCGAAAAAGTTCCCAAAGTTGAAGTATTTGTGTTGTAATGCAATAGCTAGCAATTTTTTTGGTCTGTTCTGGTTTCAAACACTAAAAGTTGCTTAGTATCATTCATGTACACGTTTCCCTTTTTGACCAAACTTAAATTACATTTAACACCATAATAAGTAGTTCACCTAAATAATAAGTAGTTCACCTAAATAGAATTACATTTAACACCATAATAAGTAGTTCACCAAATAGTGGACCAAGTTCCACGAAGGATGGTGATTATCTTCTCTGTCCACTTAAACTCACCAAAGTCATATAGTCCACCTCACCTATATGTCCCTAAGCAGTATTACGATGAATATTTTTCCAACGTGTATAAAATTCTCCCACAGCAGGGTGCTGATAAATGGGCTGGGTCAGAATGAGAGAGTAATGCCCTGAGTCTCCCTTTAGGGTAAAGGCTCAAGGAGCAGGCAACGATGGTCTCCTGGGATGAATTTGAGACACCTGAAAGCTGCCAGGAGGAACAACTGGCCCTAGGGATGAGCAGTGGAACAGGCACATTAGGGTTGCTATGGCCTTAGACTTTGGCAGATATGGGACTGAGGCCTTGGGTTGTATAAGCCCAAACTCACTACCCCAGGGTCTTGCAGCTCCTGGAAAGCTGTAGATTTTCTGCTGACGCATGCACAGTTCACTTCCTGTTCTGGCCTCTAAGCTGCCTGTCCTGTATAGCCTTTCGGCCACAAACCTTCCTTTGCACCTAGCAGGGGCTTAGAGCAAGGTGCCACCACACTGTGACTCTTGGGTAGAGGTGAGATGTCCATGAACACTGGGGTTTGCGCGATAGGTGGTGTGAGCCAGACTCCCTATCGATGAATCTGGAGTGAGAGTACTGCAGCCTCCCTGGGCACCCAGGTGTTTCTCTTCTCAGGGCTCCCTGACAACTCCTTAGATCTTTAGAGATCCTATAAGATTGGGCTTCTTCTGGGAAGAATGGTCACAGCTGCAGTGCCTAAGTCAATGCTGACATTTTCTGAGCCACCTCTGATGTTCAGACATCCCAGCCTATTTTTTCCTGCCCCTCCATCAGGACTCAAAAAAGAAAAAAAATATTTATTATAGAATTAAACTAAGAACCTTATATGTATAGAAAAAATATTGATTGACAATGGTCAAAGCTATACTATGAATGAGATGACTCTTATTTTCCAAAAGCAATTAATTTGAATTAAATTACTATATTCTGAACTCCAGATGCTGCATAATATGGTGTTCTGGTCCCCCCTATCTGCCACCCCTTCCCACAAAAAAGATAAATGTTCTCCCTAGAATCTTAAAAAAAATACACCTTTATTTTTAATACTATTAGTTCCTAGTAGTAACTCTGTAGTTGCTTTAAGTTCATACTTTAGTTTCACCATCTCACTTAAGCTGATATCTAAACCTTTATTTCCAAATAAATTCAGATAATGGTAGACTTAAGAAAGTATGTCCTCTTTTAATATGCTCTTCAAAAAAAAAAAAAAAAATGCCCGTGGTAATGATATGTCATCAGTGAAATGCCTTATCTTTATGTGTGATTTTGTCACACTTTGCTCCAGTCCTCTTTGTGTCTTTGTGACAGATGACTTTTTGTGGTACTAAATTTGTCCAACCATGCCCTGGTGTTTTTCTGCATGAAGTACTTCCAGGTTAGGAGAGATACAGAGGTAGACTCCCCAACCGTACAGAAACCATGAAACTTATGTCCCTTGTGTTGCTAATAAATATCTTCTTAACTGAAGCCACTGCTTATTAATCATACACTTTTTCTTTTTTTAGGCTAAAAGCCCACAGAAATGTAGCAAATAAGTGATGGTAGAAGCTGTAAGAAATGTGAATTACTCAGTGAGTGATTGGCAGTAGTTAATAGTTTCAGGGGAAAACGGAATCATACGTGTGGGGAAAACTGAATCATACGTGCATTGTGTTTGTTCATATCGTACAATGTAACTTCGCTGAAATTACACCTTTTTTGAGTTACTGTTACTCAACTATTTTCTTGACTTGAAAGCCAGCACTGACTCATACCTATTTAGGAATGGATTAGTATCTTTTGCGTTAAACTTCTTGTTACAGAGACCTGTAATTCAACTGAAATAACCACCTGAAAAATGCAGACTAGGTGGATGGTGGCAATACAAAATTTTTAGAGCTTTTTAAAGGGGAGTGTCATCTTTTTCTTTGGAAAATTCAAGCAATGCTTTTGCATAATGCTCTCAGGAGGAGGCGATGGGTTCTGAGGACATTGGCAGCTGAATCATTTATTGCTTCTCTTGACCTCCAGAAGAGCCTTACTGCTTTATGGAGAAAATGATAAATCGGAGGAGATGGGATGAAGAGACACTTCATAGTTTTGCTTTGGGTAAATTTTTGTGGCTCCTTTTGTCTGTTAAATTATATTTTAGTTAGACATCGGTCTTGTTTTACAATAGTTCCCTGATATTGTATGTTGTAGCAAAACTACATCCCCCAGGGCTTCAATATGCTCAGTTCTTCTAATACATCTTCTTTGCCTTTTTTTATTCTGTCTTTAGCATAGAACATTTCCCTTACTGTTTCCACTTGTCACAATTCTTCTTATCCTTCAAGGCCTATTTAAAATATCACCTCCATATGAACCTCTGATCTCCCTCACCAGATATGTTTGTTCCCTCTCATTTAGACTCCTACAATAATTTATTTGAACATGTGCCTCTCATGAACATGTATAGTCTTCCTTATCTACTATTTATTTCTACTCCTGTCTCATTCCTTCCCATGAAATACTGTAAATTTTCTGAAAGCAGAGTTCATGTAGTATTCATATTTAAGTACCCAACCAACAGAAACTTAAGGCATGGTCTCTTAAGTAAAAATAGTGTATAGATCCATGCATATAATAGCTCCAGAAGATTCCTATATAGTAACTCTTTTTTTTTCTTCAAAATTCCCATTCATTTATGTAAAGTTACTTGTGAAAGACATAGCCTTGTGCTATTCAGAATAAAATTACATATTTAAAAATTGGTCTTGGTTCTCTAGGCTGTTTTAATAGATCATATCTTTCTATTTTTACAAATTATAA
>NW_011889326.1:147937-158734 GCF_000151845.1 Pteropus vampyrus | reverse complement strand
AATATACAATCATATAAGTATACAATCACATATTTAGTCAGGGAGCTCCTCTAATTCTGAGATATGTAATAATTTCTCTTAAACTCTCATCTATCTCATAAATTTTCTATAGCTTTAGATATGCAATTTTTAAGCCACAAAAAGAATCCTAAAAATAGCCAATTGTAAAACCATGGTATAGATACATGAAGAATGTATGTGTAGAAATAAAAAACTTAGCCGCTTTTTTCTTTGCTGTAAATAATCAAGTGCAAGTATTGTGTTTTTGGAAGACTTTCTCTTTCTAATAGGTCATTAGTCTTTGTCAGTTCTTGAAGTTTTTGTGTTGATCCCAGGAAGGTAAGTATTTCACTACTAGAAGTCTAGGGAAGTATACGTGAAAATAATTTGACCACAAGAACAAGGAATAAAAATATAAAATCTCTGAAAGGGGAAGGCAAAGCAAATTGGGGATGGAAAAAAAATTGAAATAAACCTTTAGTATTTAATATTTTACTTTTTTATAGCTATATTTTTTTTCACTAAAAGTCTCATAGCTTCTTAATCATTATCTAACAGAAAAATAATTATCTAATGAAAACACAGACATATTGACTGATAGGTTGGACATTTTTACCGTAGAGAGTCTGTGGTGGAAAGTGGGTAGCACAGATATCTTTCTTGGCTCTGTCTGTCTGCCTTCCTGTCAATCATCACCTAAATAGATGGTAGCATTGGCAGAGACTTGGGACTAAGCATGTGCACACAAGAAAAGAAGCAGAAAAAAATGTAGGGGTAGAGATGAGAAGTATTTTCTTTGGCAATCTATGTTCCTCACCACTTAGCCATCAGTAACACCAGGAAGAAGACAAATTGCTACTCTAGGTTTGGCCATTTTGGTTAACACGTTGCTTAAAGTGCTTTGCATTTTTTTCTGGTGTGTATTAGTTAAGCTGTTTAGTATCTAGCTTTTTTTCCTTATGAGGTGAATATTTGAGCTTACAGAAATCTCAGACTGAAACCTTAAGATCAACTAGTTTTCATAGTAAGTGTGCATAGTGATTAGTTTGGCAGAGGTAAGCCTTAATTAATAATTTTCTACATTTTGAAACTGGGATGGTGATCAGGATTCTAGGGTTGTGGCATATTAGAAGTAGGAGAATTGTTGAAAGACTGTTTAGAAGTGGTGATGAATGACAAAATTGGAAAAGCAGTGACAAGGCAAGGTGATAATCTTAAAGATTAACAAACTGGCTGTGTCAGTGTAGGATGGCAGAAAGTGGTCTGGGTGTTACTCTGGTTAATACGGTTGTGTGACCATGAGCAAATCTTAAGTTCTCTGGGTCTCTTTCTTTGAGAGAGATGTAAAGACCCCTTTTATTTCCAGCATGCTATGAGTTGGGGATCTGGGAGTTCAGACTGTTGCAGCAGGGTGCATTTGGGGAGGCAGGCACTGGAAAATAACTTTGGAGTTCAAGATTCCTTTATCCTTAAACTGTGCAAGTGGAGTTTATCCTAGCATCCTGTTTAAGGCATGTTTCTTTATTTCCTTTGGACAGTTCTTGACTATACACAGAGCCTAACCATTATTTGCACCCCTGCAGTTACAGTTTAGGGGTTATTTTAACCTTACAGTTGTAGTTTCGGCTAACGCTAAAGAACAGTATTACAGTCTCTTTTTGTGTTCAGATTTATTTTTACAGACTTTCAAGGTTAAAGCCAAGCAGATAGCACCTCCATGTAGCTTTGTAGTTTTTGTAACATGCCTTCTCTCCCCCATTGCTTCTCAGCCTTTCAGGCACTTAAACAACATAATAGCAAAATTAAAATCAGTTTATTGCAACAATCGCTTATCCCAGAGTGCTCTACTCATTTTTAAAATCAGAAGAGCCGAAGGGCCAAACTCTAAAGATTTATTTAAAGATAGAGTATCTTTGGTAAACAGAACAGTTTATTCTATTGCAAAACCATGAAGTCTCAGGGAAATAGCGAAACCTAAGTAGCATTTTGTCAGGACTTTTGCTGCCCATTTTCAAATAGATAATTATTTTAAACAATAGGCAATATCTGAGAAAAGTAAATGATACTTGTATATAATACACATACACACATAGTTTACTTTTTTATTTAGCACGTACTTTTTATATTCCACTTACTGTTCTAAGCATCTTATAAATGTTAACTTATTTCATATTTATTTCAGATATAGAACCCCTGTGCTTATTTACTTGTATATGAATTTACTAGTTAATTGATTTCATGAGATATTTTTATTTTTAGCTAATATTCTACTCCTACTCTTCCTGGTTATACCTGATATATGGTACAGGTACTCAACATAGATTATCTGAATAGATATTGTATTAAGAGGAAATAGGTATAATAAACATTGACACAATTACATATTACTGTCAAGATTCTCTGTGTCTCCAAATCCTCTTCAGTAGGTGTTCTTACCTCATATAAGCCTAAAGAAGTAGGGGTATCTTTGTGGATCATCTTTTGAAGAGTGCCAAGGTAGTATTATTGACAGTCTTTCCAGAACTCATAATGAAACTATGCCACATTTTTAGCTGTGTGTATTGATTTTCAGACTTATTTGGAATTCATGGCATATTCCTCAGTGTCATCTGGAGAAAGAAAAAAAGGATAAACTACATTTCCTTTGTGACACCATCTTTACTTTTCTCTTTCCTTTGGTGCCCTTTATCTCCTCTCCCTCTGTAGCTTTTGTTTTTCAGACATAAAGTCACCGAGTCTTTCCCATGTGGTTCTGACCTTTCTCCCCTACTCTCTCTGATGGTTTGTTTAATTTTCATCTCACATCCAATAGTCAGTTGTATAATTAGAGCCGTCATACTTGTATATACTTGTGCAGATTTATTGCAGACATGCATATTAATTCTTTGTTATTTTCAGTTATGAGGTTTTCTGGGTAGGGAATATCTATATTTCTTCTTTTTAAAACATCTGACTTCTTTTATTTTAACCATTTTATTACAAAAAAACTTTCTAAAATATGTATTTACCTGTAAACAACACAGAATTTAATCTTTTCTTGGTAAGATCATTTTTGTAAGCATCATTTTTCCTCCTGGGCTCTGTAGATCCCTTGAGGAAAATTCACAGATGTAAGACTGCCTTCTCCTGAACCAGATCTCCTTAGTTTGCTCTTAAGTTGATTCTTCTGACTTCTTCCTCTTTGTTTGTCCTCACTTCAGCAAGTCATCTTCTCTAAAGGCATCTTTTTCTCAACCCTTACCTTTTAGCATCTAATTTGCATCTGGTTATTTGGGGCAAAACTCTAGGGAAAGTCATATGAACACGTTTGCTAAATTCTATAGCTAATAAGAAGTCAGTAAGCTTTAGTCCAAAGATGATCCCACCTTTCTTGTGAGTAAGGGCTGATGGTAGAGAGATGACTCAAAGCCCATGTGTACTGTCCTAGCTGTATGGCATGTATTTATTCTTTGCTTTTCAAGTCCCATTGGCTGGCTGCCTACTATATACTGGTCATTATAATAGGTTCTGGGTATATAGCAGAGATGAGACAGACATCATACTTTATGGAGCTCCCCACCTAGTAGTAAAAAAACATCAAGAAATAAGCTATTATTCTCATAACAAGAACAACAAACACAAATCATATAAAGGATTGATATTCAGAATCTATAAAGAACTCCTACAACTCAACAACAAAATAATCAAATAACCCAAATTGAAAAAAAATGGGCAAAGGACTTGAATAGATATTTCTCCAAAGATGACATATGAATGGCCAATAGCATATGAAAATATGCCGAACATTACTAATCATTACAGAAATGCAGATCCAAATCACAGTGAGATATCATCTCACATTTATTATGATCCTCATTAGGCTACTGTAAAAAAAAAAAAAAAAAAACAAGATATAACAAGTACTGGTACGGACGTGGAGAAATTAGAAATTGCATTATTAGCGGGATTATAAAAAGTGCAGCTGCTATGGAAAACAGTATGGAATTTCCTCAAGAAAACAAAAATAGAACTATCATATGATTGCTACTACCAAAAGAAGTAGTAATACCACTTCTGGGTGTATGCCCCAAACAATTCAAAGCAGGGTCTTGAAGAGATTTTTGGACACCCATGTTTATAGCAACACTATTCACCGTAGTCAAGAGGTGGAAGTAACCCAAATGTTTTTCAACAGATGAATAGATAAACAAAATATGGTATATACATACAACGGAATATTATTTAGTCTTAAAAAGAAAGGAAATTCTGTCACATGTTGCCACATGAATGAACCTCAAGGACATTATGCTAAGTGAAATAAGCCAGTCTCTAAAAGGCAAATACTATATGATTGCACTTATATAAGGTATCCAGAGTAGTCAAATTCATAGGAACAGAAAGTAGAATGGGATGGTTACCAGGGTCTGAGGTGGGGTGGAGGTGGGGGGAAGGGCACTTGTTGTTTAATGGATATAGGGTTTCAGTTTTGGAAGATGAAAAAATTCTGACAATCTCTTTCACAATGATGTGAGCTTAATACTGTTGAAATATACACTTAAAAATGGAGACTCAGGAGAGCTATTGGTGTAGTTCCAGAGAAAGCTGGTCAGCTGGAGACCAAGGATGAGCTGATCTTTCAGTATGAGTCTGAAGGCAGGAAAAGACCAATATCCTAACTCAGGCGATCAGACATGAAGAAATTCCCTCTTTCTTGTGGGAGGGTCAACCTTTTTGTTTTATTTAGGCCTTCAACTGATTGGATGAGGCCCACCCACATTAGGGAGAGTAATCTGCTTTACTCAGTCTGCTGATTCAGATGTTAATCTCATCCAAAAATGCTTCCAGACACACCCAGAATAATGTTTGACCAAATATCTGGGCATTCTATGGCCCAGTCAAGGTGAGATAAAATTAATCATCACAAGTGCTAAGTAGTAAATGATGGTAAAAAGAAAGAGAGGACCTATATAAATAGGAGAGTTAGAGAGGCTTAAGTGGGGAGATGATATTTAAGATGAGACAGGAGTGATGAGCAGGACTTAGCTGTAGGGAGAGGCACTTACCTAACTTCTACTCACCTCTTCCTATTGGTGTATTAGAGTGTGGGCTCTAGATCTAAGGTGCTAAGGTATTACTATTGTTGTTTTATTTGCATAAAATTACAGAGAGTTTAAGGATTGCCACATGTACCACTCAGGTCAGTAAATAGATCATTTACAACACCCCCAAAGCTCGCCATATTTACAATAAATTCCTCCTGAGGGGAAACCAGTATCCATTTGTGCCAAATCATTTGCTAAATTTTATATTTTTGAAATTTAAGTATACATGATGAAATACTATAGCTTTGTTCTGCTAAGTTTTGTGCTTTATACGACTGGATCCATTCTGAATATATTTGTTAATCTTTAACGTGAACTTTCACGTCTCTGACCATCTTATTTACCATATTTCCAAGGTCTCTTGAGGTATCTTACTATTACCTGCATATGCTTCTATGGACAACATTTACTTTTGGTTGATTTCTCTTGGCTTTCAGATTTGTAAATATTTTAGAAGTCCTTTGCATTGAGGTTATAGTTACTTCAGATTTCAAGTGTTAGGGACTGCCTGGATTTTAATCTTGGCTTTGACACTTATTGGTTGTGTAACCTTGTGCAAGTTACTTAACTTTTTTGCTCTATTGAATGGAGATAATAATAGAACCAATACAATGGAGTTGTGAAGACAGAAAATGTTAATATATGTAAAGTGCTTACCACAGTGTCTGGCAAGTAATAGCACTCAATAACTGTTAAAGGTTATTATAACAATGAAGGGTTCTTGTGTAGATTAAATGAAAAAAAAAAAAAAACTTGTCAGAGTGCCTATACTTAGTCATTCTCAGTATCATTTCAATTTTTTTCTTTTAGATTATGTGGTTCTTTTTTAGATATTTGATGTTTTTTATGTCTTACAGTTGGATAAATGAGAGTTTCCCTAAAGCATGCTTGTATATATTCTTGTAATCTGTACTATCATCACATGCTGTCCACATTTCTTTATTCAACAAGTATTTTCAAAGCTTGCCATGTGTCAGGACTTGTGCTAAGCTCTTGAGATCCAAAAATGAATGATACATTCTTGCTTGGAAGTGGGGAAGTCTTGTAGGGCACACAGACATGCAAACTTAATGGACTAGTACTATTATCTGTATCATCTATATAAGATGACAGGGAGAACTTTAACTTTCAGGGGTCAGAAAATTCACCTTCTTCAAGCATCTATTGCTGGAGCAGAATTTCGATGGCTAGATGGAAATTGACTCAGTGAAAAAATGTGGGTTTCCCAATGAGTGGACAGAATAGAAAGAGTACATGTAAATAGAAAGAGCATCATGTGGTCTTCAGTACATCATTGTTTTTCATTTGTTGGAGAGAAGCTTATAACGAAACAGGTGACAAAGTTCTTAATTTTGGCAAAACCTTGTTCCTTGCTACGACATTATTCTATCAGACCAGTGCTGTTCAATAAAATACAATGTGAATCCATATGGAATTCAAAATTTTCTAGTAGCCACATTAAAAAAAAAAAAAAAGAAATAGTTGAAATTAATTTTATTGATTTATTTATCCAACATATCTAAAATATTATCATTATAACATGTAATCAATATAAAATTATTAATGGTGTATGTTAGTTTTTTTGATACTAAATCTTCAAAATTTGGTGTGCAGCTTATAGCATATCCAATTCAGACTCCAAATTTTCATAGAACATACTGCATTTAAATTTCAGTTAAAAAACAGATTAATGTATACAAGTTGTTTGAAACATACATAGCATATTTTAAATGACTGAATAAAGTATACGTTTTAAATTTTAATTAATTACATTTAAATAAAATAAAAAATTCAGTTCCTAACTCAACTTACATTTCGAGTATTCAAAAACCACATATGACTAATGGCTTCCATATCAGATAACTTGATATTAACTATATTCCCCTTAAATAAACGAATATCATTTCTTTTAATATAGCCAAATGATAACTCACAACTATAGTATCTTATTGGCTCTATGAAGGAGTTTATAGATAGGACCAGTTTTTCATGCTTCTTTCTTCTGAATTATTATAATAGCCAGCATTTATTGAAGCTCTATACATGCTTCCATTTGTCTATATCCAAATTTTTATTCTCATGCATCCTCCTACTTGACTTCTAAGCAGCCTGTGATGCAGTCATCTCTTCTTTCTCCTGGACACATTTTCCTGGGATCCATGCTATCACATACTCCTAGTTTTCCTTTAAACTCACCAGCTAGTTGTTTTCACTTTTTTTTTCCTATTTATTTCACTGACCTTTAAAAATTGAAAGGCTTCAGACTTCAGTCTTTGGCGATCCTACCCAGTGCTATAACTTTAAATATCATCATGTTGATGATTCCCAATTTTCAATCTCTAGCACAGCCCTTTCCCTGAACTCCAGACTCATATATCTGCCCCACTGCCTAGTGTGATATAGATCTAATATACATCTCCAATATAATATATCTGAAATTGATTTCCTGATTTTCCACCGACAGATTTTGCCATCTTGGTTAATGGTAACTATCCTTCCAGTTCCTTTGAGCAAGGACCTTGGCATCATTCTTGCCTCCTCTCTTTTTCTTTCACCCTCTAACAGATTCATTAGCAAACTCTGTTGGCTTTACGTTCAAAAATACATTAAAAAAATCTAACCATTTCTCATTATGCTTTTTCTGCTACTCTCCTGGCCTAAGCCGCCATCATTGTCATCTGGATAATTACCGTAACTGCCTGTGCTCCCACTCTTGGCCAATTCAGTCTATTCTCAGCCCACAATCCATTACATGATATTTTGTGCAGAACTCCAATGGCTTCCCATGTTGGAATGAAAGCCACGGTTCTGATAATGGCCTCACCATTCTTCTTGCCTCTCTGACCTGATTTTCTCCTCTCCTTCAGGGCTTATTGGCCTGTAGGCTATTCCTGGAATATGAGGCAGGCTCCTGTTTTAAGGCCTTTGTACTCACTGTTCCCTTCATCTGTCTAGTTCCCTCTTTCTCTGTTCTGTACCACTCACTTGCTCACCTTGTCAGACTTTTGCTTAAGTTTCACCTTTTCAGGGATGCCTTCTCTGACATGCAGCCCCACTGCTAGCTTAACTGGCACCTCTGTGTCAATAAGAAAACAGCACCCTCCTGGAGGCATAGCTCTGTGGTTCACAGCTGGACAAGCAGGAGGGCTACTGGGCTACCACCTTGAAATATACATGTGATACGTTATAATCTATGTGGTTGTCATCTCCAGGATAAGCTGCCTGGGGTCAGTTTTGTGCAAAGAAAAAGGCCCCCTTCCTCTAGGCAGTTTTAAGCCCCATTGAGTCCTCTTGGCTAGGCACCTTTGTGTAGTGTTCAAAAAGCACAATGTTTTGTTGAGGCCCTGTTGACTACTACTCCCACTTCCCACCACACATCTCCCTATCCCTCTTCTCACTTTATTTTCTTCCATAGTATCTACCACTATCCAGGAAATGAGACTGTGGGGCCTCTTGTTTAAAAGTATTAAGAATTTCAAGACGGCACTAACAGAGCATTAAATGAAGCATAGGCTTTTCTGAGCTTATGGCCTGTATAGTTACACAGGCCGTGTGCCCACGAAGCTGGCACTGCCATCACCTGAAAGACTACATATTTTTCTCAGTTCTTCTGTTAATTGTCTATCTTCCTGTATTTGGGGATAACTCAATGGGGCCTGAGATTTTTCCGTTCCATTCTCTGTTATATCTGCAGCAATGAGAACAGATTATTTGTTGAATAAATGAATGTGCTAAGCACTAAGCTATAGTAATTAAATATATTATCTCTAAAGCCAGTTTTAGAGGTAAGAAAGCTGAACAAGACAACACTGTTAAATTTATTATCATACGTCTGCATAGGCGGGGGCAGGTAAGCTCTGCCATTTAGAAAGGAAGCGATACCAAAGCTCAAGTAAATTCAGTGCCAGAGCATCGCTCTTTTTCGCTGGGTCCATTTCAGGCAACCACTTATTTTTGGCTCTTCTGCTTAGAGTGGGTGAAGGGAACAGTCACGCAAGGGAAGGCAGCTGCTACATATTTTCACTGTTTCCTTTCACTTGAAAATGCCCTCGATATTAACATCATATACCTTTTTGTATCTCATAAATTATCCCTTTTGCTCCACAGAAAAGTCCATGCAATAGGTACAAATTGTTCTTTTCTTACTTTATAGATGTGGAATTTGAAAACACAGTTGGCTAAGATCATGTAACTCAGTGAGGAGTGCCCGGGGCTGCCAAACTCCGTATTTTGAGTCCGTTTCTGTTTGTTTTGATTAAAAATTGATCTTTAAAAAAAGATTCTTTTAATTTATTGCAGAATTTTATTGATAAATATTTTCCATTTTCTAATTCTATGTAATGAATATGCTGAGGAATCCCATTATTCTTAAAGTTGTAATTCTTGTTAAGCTTGTGTAAATCTCATAATGAAATAAGTTTATATCAAGAATTAGAGTTTCTGATACATTGGATGGAGTTTAAAATCGGTGTGATGTAGCATATCAAGCTCTCGATAAAGTGTTTATAAACTTACAAATAGCTAGATGAACTATCTCATTGATTTGGGGATAAGATGGCAGTTCAGTCTGGTGGCTTTTGATGAATTAGAGCATGATAAAGTTTTCTGAAAAACTGATATAGGCAGTTGCTTATGATAAATTTTTATCAATTGAGAAACATTGTATTTCTAGGAAAAGTAGCTTGAAATATCATTTTGGAACTTCAGTTTCTTGGCATTCACTGTTGAATAATTAATTCTGGATAATGTCAAAAACCAGACATTCTAAAAATAAAACATACTCTCATAAAATCAACTTTTTTTTCATGGTAAGGAATATTAGTAAAACTTAGCACTTTGCATATAGCACTTTACAGTTCTATTTCTCATCCTGATTCAGTCGATGGTGCTGTACAGTCAGTAATTAGTTATTCATATGTTCATGGCAGGTTTATCAGCTAAGTGGACTCATTTTTTTCATAAATCTTACCTGACCTGAGACATATACTTATTCTTCATTTTGTAAAATAAATATATTTCACCAAACATTCTAAATATGTAAACGATCACACATTAAATGTCATAAGGAAGTGGTTTATTAAGAAATTCTTTCAAGAAGTGGAGAAGCTTGAAAGATTACTCCATTTAGATTTTGGTCTAGGTACTTCTCTCATTACTTTTCCGAGTTAGCTATTGTGTTCTCTATGTGCTTAATGTAGAGAAACTCTTGCTCAAGGCCAATATTTGAAACACAGCTTCTGAGATACAGAAAAGTGTCTGTCAGGTGTCACAAACAGCATGAAGAAACATCTGGAGAACATGTGGTCAATTGATCCCTGCTTTGAGGCAGAGTTTTCCCAGGCAAATGAGCAACTCGTTGATATATATTTGATGGTCTCAGGGGTTTATTAACATCATATCTCAGATTTCAGTTTAGCATGATAAAAAAAAAAAGGCAGGAAGATGTTTATCATCCTCATGTAACAGTTTAGTTCTCTTCTGAGGCATTGACTGTGATTCTTGTGGGTGTTTGGACTTAATGTTAACTCCTGAGAGGGTTGCTTTCCTCCAGTTCTTCCTTTAATTAGTATCATTAGTGGTGAGTTTTTATTCCTCAGTTCCGAGTCTCTGAGCTGTTCTGAATGGGAGTTTTGTGACCTTGGGTCACTGTCAGCCCACCTCTGTAGGATTTTCTGGTCAGACTAGAGGTGCAGATAGGTATACTTATCTCTGATAG
>NW_011889326.1:143989-146962 GCF_000151845.1 Pteropus vampyrus | reverse complement strand
ATCTGATGTCAAATTCTGTGTTCCTTCCTGGATGCCATGAAGTGTCAGAGATAAATCTAGACATGAAACAAATTCGGATTCGCATACGAAGATTCCTTTTCACATCAGCACAAGTATCTCCTTTACCTTGACCTCCATAGGTCACTTCCACTATGTAGAAGTAGTTTGGGGAACTTGATAATAAGGTCAGCTGGATAAACTCAATTTTCTTTTAACTTCCATGGTTGCCTTTAACCCAGCACAGTGTTCATAGTTCCTTAGTCCCAGGAGACAACAGCTTGTAGCCTAGGGAAACGTCCATTGTGCATTTGCTCCATGATGCAGCAAAAAGTCTACCACACAGAATAATTTCGAATGGACTCTCATCAAATATTAAGGAATCAACTATCTGCCAGGAAGAGGAAGGATATGGAAAGTTAATGGAACCACTTGGGTGCAGAAAATCTAGAGCCCTACTGAATAGAAAAGAAGGGCTTTGGGGGCCTATTCTGGGGCATTAAAAGACACAGGGTGTGCATGATGCCTCTCCTCTCCTTGCTGTGGCACTATTGTTTTTCATTTTTAGCTCTCTCTTTCATTTCCCAGCCTTGGAAAGCGTCTGTTATTACCACTCTCATGCATGGGTCACCACCTTAAAGTTTCTTTTCAAATTTGAACACAAGTGGAAGAGGAAAATAACATTGCATCATGTGCATCACAGTCTCTTGTCTTTTGCTGTAAAGGGCACCCTCCCTCATGCGATTGGTGGACTGCGTTTGTGGTGGCCCTTCAGAGACCGTTCCCCGAAGAGGAAAGCTGACAAACTGCTATTGTTTCTTTAAAATACTATTTAGGTGCTTTTTGTTTATGTATACATTATTTTACTGCTTTGGATGAGGAAATTAGTTTTCTGGTACAAAGTTTAATTTAAAATAACTCAGTGATTTATAATGTTAGTTGACGTAGTTAGTTGAGGTTAAAAAAAAGATATGAGGCGAAGGGGGACATTTATGCTTAGGTATAATATTTGCAAAGTATAAAAACATTGGTGACCAGAATTATCTTCAAATGTATTTGTGTAGGCTGGCAACAGCCCCATATACAGAAATTTGGTTATTTATGGAAATTTACTGGCACAAATCTGATACGAGAATTCGTTTGCTGTATATTTTTGTGTTCGAGACAATTTCCCAAAGAAGATGATTCATCTGATAAAGTTGCTATATGAGCCCACCATGCATTTTAAAACAAAAATCCTTGTGACATTACAAAATGACAGTGACCACCAGAGACACATGTAGCTAGAGTTAAACAACACCTTCTATACTGGAGATTAAAATAGTTTATTTCTCTTTAATTTTCGAGACTACTGAGAGAAGCAGAGCAGATCTAAGATTCTGTGTCAAGTAGAGTTTCATGAAAAATCACAAGTAAGCTGCAATGAAAATTACATGGTAGGAATGTAGATTCCTCATTCATGGCATTCATATAATACGCTTATTATGGAAAGGCATTAAAAGGTATTCAATTACACAGTGGCTGGATGGTGCTTAGTGCACACATGGCCTAAGATCAGGCATTGTGCCTTTTTTGTTACATTGATTTAAATTGGGATACTACAATATTTGCATCTAAAATTAAAGTATTTTTATGTATCTGATGAACCAAGGTTTCTAAGCCTTCTAATCTAATATAGGCATACAACATGAGGATTACTCTGGGTGTGTTTATAGCAGGGATTAATTTTGAGAGCTGAAAGACAACATGTGGAATGGCTCAGAGTTTCCCGTAATCCTAAAATTGAAAAAAACGATAATATACTTTAATTATAGAATGCCTTATGAAAAACTATTGTTATTTATGATAATGATTAAACCGATGGCATGAGGAGCAAAACATGTTGAACAGCATAATTTCTTTAGCTACTCTGAAATGTTCTAAAAGGAAATATTGTAGTCCCCCATTATCCACAGAGGATATATCCCCAGACCTGCATTGGATGCCTGAAACGCTATATATACCTTTTTTTTTCTATTATACATACATGCCTATGATAAAGTTTAATTTATAAGTTACATATAGTAAGAGGTTAATGATAATAGCTAATAATAAGAAAGAACAATTATAATAATATACTGTAATGAAAGTTATGTGATGTGGTCTCTCTCCCTCTCAAAAAATCTTATTGTGCTCTACCACATGAGTACACTGCGCAAAGGGATGATTCACATCCTGGGTGGGAAAGAGCGGGGGGATGGGAGATTACATCTCACTACCTAGAACGGCACACAATTTAAAACTAATGAATTGTTTAGTTTCTGGGATTTTTCATTTTATATTTTCATATCGCGGCTTACTGAGAGTAACTGAAACTGCGGATAAGTGGGAACTTCTCTCACTGATCTCTCACCTGTCTGTCTAGTCATTTATTTTATCAAAGCAACTATTATCAGGCTTAAGTGGGAGACAAGCTCTCACTGTGTGCATTAAGATGTTGACACCAAATTACTTCTGCCACGGGATCCTCTTAGGAGTTAACATCAAGGCTATCAAAGGCAGTGCTGTTCTCCCGGGGACCATGGTGCCTCATGGCCTATGGCAAGCTGGGCTATGGACATTGCTGTTCAGGTCATTACCCCCTGCCTCACACAGAGTGCTATAAGGGGAGATGAAAACTTGTGGAAGTATGCTCCAAGGTCTTGGAGAACTTAAATTTGGTGGGATAATAAGTCTTTGGGAGATACCCACTGAATCTAATGTCCTAATGTGATTTCCTAAAATGTTGACTATGTAAATGGTTTGTTCTACTGGACAGGGGCAGTACAGAGTACAATGAGTAGGGTCAGAGGCTTTGTATCTAGCAGTTCAAATCTTGGTTTTGCTTCTGAGTAGTATGAGGTTTCAGCTTTAAGATGAACAAAATAGAGCAAATTATAGTGTTTACTCATAGGATTGCTGTGAAGAGGAATGTGATAATCCATGTAAACTGTTTAG
>NW_011889326.1:138836-143404 GCF_000151845.1 Pteropus vampyrus | reverse complement strand
GTGATAACCAATGAGCAGTTGGTGTTGAAATCTGTAAAAACAATGATTTTGATTACTAATTATTCTAGATGAAATTTAACTGCAAGTGTTCTGTTTCTAAATCTCTTGCTCTTTTCACTGTTGCCATAATCAACTCAATCCATTTCTTTATACTGAATTTTACTTTAAATTTCAAATGGAGAACGTACCAGCAGGAGGGATAAGAATATTCTGTTACTCCAGACCTCCTTGATTCCACCTAAATTCTTTTTCCACTTTTCAAATGCTCTCAGCCTCACTATCACATTCTGCTTTGAGTCCATTGGACTGACTTTATTTTTCCTTTATTCTTTTAAAATATCCTCCACAAGAAACTCCAGTTTTCTCCCATACTCTAATTCCCATTAGGTTTGACTATCTCCTATTCTGTCTCCTTCTCTCACCTTTCCCCATCTCCCAAAACTTTTCCACTGGGCCCTTCAAGGTCTCTCTTTGCCCCCATATTCTTCACCTTTTCTCTGGACAGTTCCTCTGCCTTCTTCTACTGATATTAACCTGGCTCTTCAGAGGATCTTGTTTCCCTTGTGGATCTCTCAAGTGGTGGCTCTTTTCTTCCACTAGCCCTCCCACCATCAAGGCTGGAAGTAGGGAAGGTTTCCTAGTTACTCATTGCCACTTTTAGATCATTCTCCTTTGTCCTCCCTGAAACATCTCATGTCGACAGACTATGTGATCCTCTACCTCTCAGTGTTCTCATCAACTGATCCTTAAATTATTCTTCCACATTTTTTGACAGTTTTAGCTCCTGCCATTGTTCATTACTATTCCTGCTTTAATTTAGGGCAATTTTAATATATATGGACATAATCCTGCCAACACCTGGGCAGCTCAGTTTCTTAAACTTGCTTTCTCCAGTAGTCTTGCCCTGCTTCCTACCTTAGCCACTTAATCCCATAGTCATGTCTGGCGTTTGTATTACCAGTAACTGTAACCCACATATAATTTCAGTTTCAGCTGTGCTGCTCTCTGACTACCATTTACAATCTTTTCATTCCTTTTACTATCCTGACATTCTTCTAATATCCATCATTAATCCTTCAACCCCTCTAGGACCTTCAATCCATTAATCCTACCATCTTTTTATTGTCTTTCAGCTTCTATATTCTCTCAACCCTCTTTCATTTTAATCCCACAGTCAATCATTACACTCACTGTCTTGCATACATTCTTAATTCACTCACTCTCATTTTGCTTCTTTATTCTTAACTTGGAGAAGCACAACCCTTTTTAAATCCAACTCCTCTATTTCTGCACTTGTGCAGCTGCTTGGGGCTAGAGTAAAACAGGTTGACTGGTGTCACTTTAAATCTGTAACCATACACTTTAAATGGGTTTTGAATGCTTCTCGGTCATCATACTGTCCTTCAGTAGTTTTACTCTTCTAATCTCTGCATGCCTAGTTAATC
Source organism: Pteropus vampyrus (assembly GCF_000151845.1). NCBI lineage: Eukaryota > Metazoa > Chordata > Mammalia > Chiroptera > Pteropodidae > Pteropus > Pteropus vampyrus. The sequence goes on along the minus strand of NW_011889326.1, from coordinate 141,959 downwards.
ATTTCTCCTCTCTTCTCAAAACCAGCACGTCTTCCTCATCATCAGTCTTCCCTGATGGTCTTGCTTCCTGATTTATTGAGAAAACTGAAGGATCAGCAGAAAACTTCCACCAGCACATTTACCTGCCTACCAACATCTACCTTCCTGTCTCCTACTAGGAGCAGTAGTTCTCAACCCTGTGGGCACATTAGAATTACTGTGGAGCTTTATAAAACTACTGATATCTCAGTTCCTGTACCAGACCAGTTAAATCAGAGCTTGTTAGTTGGGGCCTGGGAATTGTATTTTAAAAAGCCTCCTCTGGGGATATTTCTGTCCAGCCAGCATTGTGAACCATCGCTATAGAAAAAGTATCCCTGTTCCTATCTAAAGCTGATCCCTCTACTTTGTTCATTGGATCCTATATCATCTCACCTACCAAGGACATAACACTAGTGATTCACCCTTCTCTTTCTCTCATCAGTTATTCACCTCTCTAGTGGATCATTTTCACCAGTATACAAACATGCTGCTATTTCGCCAATATTTTTTAAAAGTTATTTTTACTCCACTTCCCCCCTTCCCAGTTCCATCATTTTACATTCCTTTGCAGAAAATCTTGCTTTTCTTCCATTTTTACGATATATCTAATTGTGTCACCACTCCGCTAAGTCTGCTCTTAAGATAAGCAAAGACTCCCACTAGGCCAGACCCAATATTCGGCTCTTATTCCTCATCTTACTTGACATATTAACAGCATTTGACGTAGGTGATCATAACACTTCTCCTTGATAAATTTTCTTTATTTGGCTGACAGGATACCACACTCCTGATTTTTCTCCTACCTCGTTTTCTCTCAGTCTCCTTTCCTGGTCGCTTCTTTCCCCACCGATCTCTCAATATTGTTGAGGCCTTGAGCTTAATCTTTGACTTCTCTTTTTCTGTGTATGCTCACTCATAGTCATACCATCTAGTTTTATGTCTTTACATAACCAATATGCTAATGGATCCCAAACTGATATTTGTATCCAGATCTTTTTAACTCTTCATTCATGCAATTGCTCAATTCTACAATTCCATGAAGAGCTGATAGATGATAGCCTTTTCCATCTCATAGTGTTAATTCCATTCTTCACCCCAAAACCTGGAGTCATTCTTGAGACTTCTTTTTCTTATACTTATACTCAATCTATCAGTAAGTCTTCTTACTGTACCTTCAAATTATATCCAATATCTGCTCACTTCTTACCACCTCCACTGTTATCGCTCTGGCCCAAGTCACCATCATTTTGACCTGATTAGTATATAATCTCCTAAGTGGTCCCCCTGCTCTTTCCCCTCCTCCACTGTATATCTGAGCCAAGCAGCCTGAGTGATTAATTTAACACCTAAGTCAGTTCTTGTCATTCCTTCGCGCAGACACGCCTGCAGCTCTTTTTGCCTCTCAAAGTAAAAGCCAGTTCCTTATAATGGCCAGTAAATCCCATTATGACTTAGCCCACCATTTCCTTTCTGTTTTTGGATCTTATGCTTTTCCTTTTTCCTGTTCTGCTCCAGCCATGCTGGCCTCTGCCTCTTGGCCTTTGCATTGGCCTTTCCAGAGGGAATTTTTGCCCCAAATATTGACTTGGCTACTCCCTCACCTCCTCTCAGTCTGTGTTCTCTTAGTGAGGGCATCTATGGCAACTCTCCATTTATCCTTTTTTTTCCTTCAAAGCATCTTAACATCACTATCTAATATTCCATATAGCATACTTATATTATTGTATTATTAGACTATTCTATATAATATACTTATTATTAATTCAGTTGTCAGTGGAAAGAATGAATATTCCTTCACAATCCGCTGTCTCATTTAGTATCTAAATTAGAGCTCACTTATTACATCAGTTATATTAACACTATAGATATTTTAATTTCAGTACTCGATAATGATTCAAGTACTTCAAAAATTGCCTTTTTGATCATTACTTTATTTAAAAATTTTACATATAATAATTTCAAATTTATAATTAACTAATGAGGCAGAAATTTTATCACGAGTCAACATTAAACAAGTGAAGTGGAAAACAGGATATTATAACCTATAAGCTGGGCCAAAAATGTCTGAATTAAGCAATTGAAAGAGACCTTACTGTTTTGGGTAGAGTAAGTACTATTCATTGCCCCATTTCCTCATTTCCCACTCTTACTACAGATTTAGACTCAATGATCAGTTGAGATAAATGAAGAAACTGACCATTATACAATTAGAAAACACAACGCAATGATAAGAAAGATTGCATTGGGGAAGTGGTGAGTGATCTGAGTATTTCACAAATGAGAACTATTTAGCTATTCAGAAAGGCAGTTGGAAGGGCTTTCTAGGCAAAAAGTAACATGCCAGAGGGCTTGTAGAAGAGAAATGGCAGCGAGGATATGAAGAATAGTGTCTGGAGGAGGTGAGTTGAAAGAGAGAAAGACTGGATGTGAAAGATACAGTGAATATTAAGTTAACAGGTCTTCTGGTTGATTCCTCTATGCCCTATTTCCAAAGATACTTTTTGAATTTCAAATAAAGCATCAGAAAAAGGAAGCCAAGAGGGAAGTGTGGTCTTTTTATTTTTTTGAGGTCATTTTATTTTATTCTATTTTAAAATTTAAATTTATTGGGTGACATTGGTTAATAAAATTATATAGGTTTCAAGTGTACAATTCTATAATACACCATCCGTATATTGTGTTGTATGTTCAAAACTCAAAGTCAAATCTTCCATTGTCACCATATATTTGACCCCCTTTACCTTTTTTACTTTCCCCCCTCACCTCTGGGAAGTGTGGTCTTGATAGTATAAATAATTCCTTGAGGGGAAGTTGAAATCAATACATTATAATAATAAAATATAAAAATAATAGTTGCTACAAATTGCTTAATGGGGCACTATAGGCGGTGTGCTATATGCTTTATACCAATTTCCTTATTTAATATTTGTAACAACGCAAAAAGATTTGAATTGTGATTGTCATCTCCATTTTACAAAAGAAAAAATGTGGTTGGTACTGGCAAACCAAGGTATTAACTCACATTTTTCTGACTCTAGAGTTCTTAACCATGACCCCAATATTTCCCAAAGAGCCATCTCTTGCTAAATATGAAGACTCCTG
>NW_011889326.1:128591-137761 GCF_000151845.1 Pteropus vampyrus | reverse complement strand
GCCTGGATGCCAAATGGGCAAAGATACTACACAAAGAACTGGGTATAACTTTGACCTTATCATTAAAGAGAACTAAATATTTAATTTCTGACAGGTGAAAATTATGTAAAAGTTTATTGTGCACTTCTTCAGGCTTTGATTCCTAGGGGGCAGTTTTATGCTTTTTCTTACTATTTTATTATGTCACAAGTGCTTTGCTTGTCACAAGAAAGTTTCCATGTCCAACGACTTCAGAGCTATGCTATTAAGGTAGTCTTTCCAGGTTCTCTTGATAGTTAACCCTCTTGATCTTGAATACTCATCTCCATTTCCCTTCCCTATCCTTATATATTCAAATGGCAGGACTGGGGTTTGAGAGGTCCACGTGCTCACTCTCCTTGCCTTGTGCAAGTTCTTACTACTCCCAGCTGGGCATTTAAGTTAATTAGACATGAATGACAATGATGTGAGTGAACTTTATCATAGTTAATGTACCTATTAAGAATACATTTCCATGCAGCATCTGTACATAATTTGGATAAGGAAGCATAAAACCTGAAATATATCCTTCCTTAATTATTTTTCAGGCAAAAATGGAGAGCATCTTAGATTAGTTTGGAATTTTCACTGTGATTCTGTCAGTTGGGAATAAGAGACTCTACTGTGACGCATGGCTCAGGTGTCCTTACTCATAATTTTTTTTTCTAAATGGGATGAAAGCACAAATCAGAGGTAGGTGAGTTACCAAGTGAAGAAATTAGAGAATTAAAAAACGTGCACATAGAATTGCAACCAAATGGTGCAATATGGAAATAGATAATAGTCTTCGAGGGAATTTTATACAACTTCAAAGAGGACTTAACAGTCATGTTTTACTTTGGGCTAGTCAGATTACAGCTGGATAGTAAAAACAATGACAACTATCATTTATTAAACCTTTGCTATATATTGGATACCATACTAAGTATTACAGATACTACATCACATTTAATCCTTACAATCAAGCTATGAGGAATATAATGAAACATTCTGATCCCAGTACAGGAAAGTTTGCATGAGGAAACAGAGATGTTAATTAACTTGCTAAAGGTCAAACAGTTGGCAGTTTTAGAGCTGACATTCTAACACAGATATATCAGACTCCAAGGCCTGTATTTTATAACTAATATGATATATATTCCCTTTTTATTATGTTTAATTTTGGATGATATCTTTTAGTAGGGACATAGACAAAATTTGGAACCTGTTTAGAAGAGAGTGACCTCAATGACAAAGTGCTTCATGTCATTTCACATGAGAAAGGGCTGAAGGCCCTGAGGGTATCTTAGATCAGTCAGGAAATGGTGATAGGTATTCTTTAGTATTTAGAAATATATGTGTGGATGGGAATCTGGATTTACATGGCTTAGGGCCAGGTTCTTCTGGGAAAATGATTTTGTCCTAATTGGTGGGAGTGGTACCTCTTCATGGGGTAATTTCAAGAATATGTGGGTTGGCCCCTTGGTGGGGATCTTGTAGAAAGGATTGGATGGGTGTTTAAACTACATGTTTGTGGTCCTCTCAAACCTTAAACTATATTAATCTAGGAAATGGAATTGCAGAGCAAGTTGCAAATCATATTCAGCCTATGACATATCATTTTCTTATACTGCATATAAAATGTTTTATTTATTTATTTTAATTTTATTTTAACACAGCCTGTCTTTCCAACTAGAAAATAGCTATATAGAGAATAAAAGCCTTGTTGGTCTAATTCTTTGTTAGTTCTAGATCCCTTGCCTGGCAAACAATGCACACTGAAATGCTTGTTGAATGAATCAGTGAATGGTATATAATAATTTTAGAGTGAAATCTTGCGAACATAATGGCGGGTCCTACAATCTAGCAATGAGCATATTTCTTTAGAAATCTCTTAGAAGAGACTTGTCTAATGTTTTCTGTTAGGTAGTCTTTACTTATTGATGGACCAAGAGAGTCTTTAAATGAATAGCACTAATCATTTTCATGGGGCTTAGAGTAACTCTTAATTTCAAATAACCAAGCTTTCTAAAAATGCATTTCCAACCTGATTGACACTCAAGGCGATTGCTCAGTTATCCACACTTTTGGACTTCTGAGCTATTTTTGTGAGAGAGGGCAGTATGGTGAATGTAATATCCGTATTCTGGATCCCTCCCTTACTTCCGGTGTGAGGCCAGCTGCAGGCCCTTTATAGAAATTTTGTATTAGATCCTAAGATAGGGATGGCCTGTGGCAAAATTGTGAAATAAATGAAGTTTTATTTTAATGCCTTCCAGCTGAACTTTCAACATTGTTCCCTCCTTATGCTGCCTGAAACTACCCTTGGGTCTTCATTCTTAAAGTCAAGGCATCAGAGGCGTCAGGGTCTGGTGTCATGGGAAGAGAGTGGGGATTAGGGTGGATTTCCTGATGTTCCCATGTCTCATCGCTCTTTTTACCCATAGGATCTTACATAGAATTATTATAATCACGCAGAATAAGTATAGGGAACACATCTCTCCATCACAGAAACTTAGAATGTTAGAATTTTGGGGAACTGAGTGACTACCTTGTCTGACTCTACCAAGGTTAAGTGTCATGCCTGAGGTTGATCAGGATGGCAGTATAGTTGGGTCTACCTCTTAGTCCTGTGCTCCTCTTATTACACAAGACAGTCACTTCCACAGGTTCTTATTTAAATAGATGTTTGTTTTTTCTTTTAGGCAAGGCAACCCTTGGTTGACCTCACAGATTACAAGGACCTTGTCAGTTTACAATCCCTTATTTTTTTAATTTTTATGCCTACAGTACCTGGTCTTCCTAGGTGATCTCCCATCCAAGTACTAACCAGGCCCAACCCTGCTTAGCTTGCGACATCAGACAGGATCGGGCTTGTTCAGGGTAGCATGGCGGTAGACAAGTTGTTGTTTCTTTTGTCACCTTTATTCTGAGTACAATAAAACCATCGCCCCCAGGACTCAGATGTTGAGCTCTGTTGAAGGGTTGTGAAGATATCACATATAGCTTCTCCTGTACTCTGACTGTCCTAAGGTCTTCTCTCTTGCTGGGCATAGCTACCTTAGAGGCAGGCATACTTATTCTCTGACCAGATTGCCCAACTGTGACTTTCTTGCATGAAGGACTTTGACTTCTATTATTATTGACCCCAGTTATTGGCTTAAGGATTAAATTACTGAGAAAGCAAAGTAGCACAACAAATATTAATAAGAAATGTTACAGATACTTGGAAGTGAGGATCATGATTCCTATGCACTTTCTCCCTGTGACTCACATCCCCCTGACTTCTATCCTATAAAACGGAAAGAAATGTGACTCATAGTCTGAGGCCAGAATCATAGATAGGCTTTCAGAGTGCCATCTTAAATTTTGCAACTTTGAGTAAATTTCTTCCCCAATGTCTCCCAGTTTTTTCTTTGCTTACAAAAACTGTTGAATTAGAATTACCTCCAAGGAGGATTGGGCATAATAATCAACACATATTCATAAAGTCTTTTGAGAAATGTTAGAGGCTTTATATTATAAATGTCAATGGAAGATGCAGATTTGTTGGTTCCTATGTGGATGGGCACTTTAGTAATCAGGATCATTTTATGCTCAATTTCCTTTCTTTGAACCTTCTTTGTCCACCTATTTTCTTACCTGGTTCTTTCTTTTTAACTTCATTTCATTCTAGTGTAATAAAGCCTACAGCCTCAAAACTGGGAGAGGTTGTTCATTCTTGCAGTGTTTTTAAACATTTCAAATTTGATGCCTTTAACAGATATACATGACCTACTTACCACTTAATACCACTCCCTGTTGTGCCACACTAGAACAACTTCTCTCATATACATAACCAGTATACATTCTATAAATTTTTAATTCTGTGACTACATGTGGCTAGAGGCAACCATGTTGGACAGCACATTTCTAGAAAGTGAACTACATGCATTTTGCTATGCATAAACATCAGCATAAATAGCATATTATAGAGAAATGAGCACTTTGAATCTGGCTCTTACTGTCTGGGTGAATTTAAGGAAGTTACCTTTCGGAGCCTTAGATTTCTCATGTGTAAAATAGAGAATTAATAAATGCTTAGAGGGTCGTTGTGTGGTTTAAATGACATTATGTATTTAAAGTACTTAACATACAGGCACTAGATAAATAACTGTCAGTGTCATTAGGTTTCACTGGGGAGTTTGGATAAAATTTTTAACTTTCTCCTTAATAAAGACTGAATGAGAACTATTAGCTAGTGGGGATGAAGCATTAGCTTCTGTTTGGCGTTGGTTTGGTTCTTCTTCTTTGAGGTTCTTTATATCCTTGTCAGTGTCCTGTTTCGTTTGCATTTTGATTGCTCACTTCCCTCACCAGAGCCTTACTTGTTTCCTGGCTATTATTCTGATGTTTCACCTTCTCAAGTTCTTGATCTCTCTCACTTAAACTCCTTGTAATCAATCTTGGTTTTATCCCCAGTTCTATTTGTGACTCACTGTCTGGGCCTGATGCTTGCTTTCAACTTCTCTGGCACCAACCCTGGTTTATTCTTGTTCTGCCCCAGAAAACAAACTGGGACAGATAACTCCGCTCACTGATTGCATGAGAAGTGTGCGCTTTCTAAAGATTGGGGTGATTTTCAGTACCTGTACCTAAACCTGACAGTGAAATCCTTATGAGATTTAATTTGGTAGCCAAGGCAAACTAATTTAAGTGCTGTGTGAGTGTATAGTATCATGGTTTAACTCAGACATGCAAAGGGTTAAACACAACTTAGCTTGGTAGCACATGGAACTTGCTTGATTAGAAATAAATGTAAGAGAAATGATAGGGTTGTTGATTGTTTAGAGTTTTTGGAGGATTGAGCCAACCCCAATGCCTCTTTGCTTGATATGCTGCCCAGAGTCTGGGTGAAGGTGGGAGTACAGAGTAGAGAACTGGGGAAGGAGCTTCCTGCTGCTGAGTGATTATAAGAGTGCTAATTATGGTAAATTGCTACTTTTTATTTTTTAAATATAAAAATCTAAACTCAAGCTTTCCAATCTTAAATGAATTGCTTAGAAAGTATCATATAAAGTAAACCTGGCTATTTTCTTCTAAAAATCGTGAGGACAAAATACCAATAAATATAAGCTTCGTGAAGATCTTTACGTAATGTAACTCCTAAGCCATGCAGGGAACTTGCAGGCAAATTACTTGTCTTATTTTTGTAAGTCCTGAAGACAAAGAAACAGTCAAACATCTGATCTTTGGAACAAATGCCTCCTAAAATAGAGTTGTCCAATTCATTGGCAGTGTTAGGGCTGAGAGTTACTAGCTTTGAAGAAACACAGATGGTTCAGAGTTGCATGGGGTGTTTATCGGGAGTGATGGCAAAGGGGATATTAATTATGCTGGGACTGGCTGTGCTGTGCTGTGCTGCATGGGATTTGGACCTTTACCTCATTTTACGACCCAGCATAATTCCTGCCTCTTCCAAAGCTTTCTTTGAAGCGTATTCTTTCTTTTCAAAATACATTTCAGTCTAAAGCACGAATTTTAGTAAGAATTACGCACAACCCTGGGCCAGCTCCTCTTCAGCTGTGTTGACCAGCCTACAAAATCTGTAGGTCATTTAAGGTTTCTTATGGTAAATTTTAATTTCCAATTAAATTGGAAACTCCTTGAGGAAAGGGACTATTTATGCACTGTACCCAAAGCCCTACCCAGGGGATGTTTGTTGATTATGTTTACCCCAGAGTCAGCCTCTGGAGAAAATGTCCACTGAGTTGAGAGACGGACAGAGAATCACAGCTTTTCAGCAACCTTGGCTTCTACAGTTGCTGGTTGTCCTCAAAGCTAACTATACTTTGTGGAAGTCAGGAGGGAATGACCTTTTCTCGCACGTCTAATTACTCATATAAGTTATGTTCCTAGCACTCAAATTATAATATCAGGGAATAAAATCATGGAACATTTCTTTCCAAGCTGTGGATCATATCCCTAAATTCCACGAATCATTTTATTTGTGTATGCCTTGTGTCCTGAGGGACTGAAAGAGAAAAGAATGTTGATGGATCAGCATAGCCACCAGTCCTAACACACACACATGCACACACACATATACACGCACATGCACGCACACACACACACATACACACACACACACAGAATTCTTGCGCCTCTTTTGAGGCCTCGTTTTTTTGTATGTTATTGTTGATTATTTGCACAGTTGAATTTTTACAAAATTTGTTGGGGTGACATTGCTAATAAAATTATATAGATTTGAAGTGTACAATTCAATAATACATCATATGTATATTGCATTGTGTGTGCACCACCCAAAGTTAAATTTCCTTCTGTCACAAATATTGACCCCCTTTACCCTTATCTATCTCCCCGCCCACCTCCCCCTTTTCCTCTGGTAGCCACTAAACTTGTCTGTGTCCATGTGTCTCTGTTTGTTTGTCTTATTCATTTGTTGCTTTCAGTTTACTATCACGTATATAAGTGAAATCATATGGTTCTCAGTTTTTCTGCCTGACTTATTCAACTTAACATCATAATCTCAGGATCCATCCATGTTGTTGCAAATGGCAGTATTTCATCTCTTCTTATGGCTGAATAATATCCCAGCTTCCTTATCCAGTCATCTATTAAAGGACACTTCGGTTGTTTCCCTGTCTTGGCCACTGTGAATAATGCTGCTATGAACATTAGGGTGCATATATCTTTATGGACAAATATTTTTAAATTTGGAGGGTATATACCCACAAGAGGGATTACTGGATTATATGGTAATTCTGTTCTTAATTTTTTGAGGAAACTTCATACTATATAGTTGAATTTTTGATGTCAGAGATTTGTCTTATGTATCCTTTTCCTTTCCCATAACCTCTTTTAATAATTACTTGTTAAATAAATGTACCATCTTTACACAGTTAAAAGGCTGTAAGTATATCATTTTTTCCTTTCAATAGCCTAGAAAATTTTTTTCTTAAGTATATTACTTTAGATCTCCTTAAGTAGATGACAGTCCACTCAGTGATTGCTCCAGACTTTCACCACTCTCAAGACCATACTCAGATTTTTCACTTTGATTTTCCACTGTTTACTGTGTCTTTTAATTTATGGGAAACTAGAAGCCGTTAGATGTGATCACTTTCAATTCCCTCTTTCCCTCATTCTGTAAACATTGAGTGATTTCCAGTCTCTTTGTGATTCTTTGCTGCTCTTGTCATTGCTTATAATTCCTTCCCACAGGACTCTCTTTCCCCTCACTGGGTGCCTAACCCTTGCACCCTCTTGGCACGTCTCATGCCTCCATGTTTTTGGTAGGCATCTTTTTTTTTTTTTTTTTTTTGAAAGCCAGCTACCAGGTAGCTTTTTCATCAGCCCTTTTTGTACCAAGTGCATTGTGGGGCAGCAATCTTTTTTTTTTTTTTTTTTTTGCTTCTCCTTAAATCCTGGCATTTCTCCAGAGATTTATCATTTTTCTATGGCTCTGCTAACACCAAACATTTTCCAAGTTGATATCATCATGTCTTTTAGTCTTAACTCCCCTACCCCCATCTGCTGTGACTCCCAAATGTGTATTTCTAATTTAAATGTCTTTTCCGGAGACTCAGAGTCTTACATAAAAACATCCCACTCATCAGCTTTTCCCATGAGTAGTTCGTGCCTTACTTTTCCGTGCATCCCCAGGCACTATTAGGATGCTCTGAAATCGCATGGTTTTTCTCATGCTTTGGTAATTCATCTCCATTTTTACAAACAAGAAAATAGAACCTTGAAAATGTTGTGACTTCAAGGTCAAAATGCTCATTATAGTTTAAGAATTTGTGACTGATCTTATCCTGTGCAGGGCTTTGGATGCATTTCTCTCTAGATTTTCTCATCTGAGAACATCTTTCACCACATCCATGGGATTATAAACTGTCATCTCTGGTAACTCTCTAACAGTGAAATTCAGGCTCCTTCACTCAAAACTTGCTTCCTGAAATTGCACTATTGGATCACTCTTGGATTAAAAATTACACTTCAGGCCAGGGAATAAACTGATTTGGGGGAAAAGTTAATATCAGTTTGGCTTAGGTTTGCAGAGTGCAACATTTGATCATATAATGAAATATAAGAATGGGAAAGACTATGAGATATTACTTAGCTCATTCCTTCATTCTCAGATATTGGTAAAACTATGTTGCTGTGTAAAAAGAGTTCCCTAAATTTTCATGGAGTTAGATTCATGTTCTTTAATAATATTATATTTAGTGGATCATCACTCGGTATCATATTTCGGGTGTCTGGGCATATGTTTCTTGACAGCCTTGAAGTCCTGGGACATTCCAGCACCAGGTAACACTGGGTTGACACTTTCAAAATCTATCTCCTTTGTATTTTCTACAGCTTCCCTGGAATTCGTGTCCTCATAGGGTTTATGACATCCTCATAACCTGCAGATGGTGATACTCTGCAATGTGGTGAAATATAGGTGACGTCTCTATATTTCCAAATTAACATTCAGTGTTCAGAATAGTTATACTTCTCCTTAACAGTCCTTCAAGAACTAATTTCATGTCTGCAGTTACTCTGAATCAGTGAGAATACTTTCTTTGTTCAAAGGGTGATTTAAATTAGTAAAGATGTTTGTTAACATGATTATTGAACTTAGGCTTTCTCCATGTATACTCGGATGAATTGGTAAAGCATTGAAAAACATAGAGATTTGGGGCCTGCGTGTGAGACTGTGTCTACACGCCTTTTAGCAATAAATAGATGTCAGAGGCATTTTGTTCTGAGACGTAATAAAATGAGTATTTGCCTTTTGGTAATTTTCAGAAAGCTATTATCCCCTGTGTACGAGAAAGGAATTTTGCATTATGATTCGCTTTCATAACTGAGGACAGGAAGCCTTTTTTTTCCTAATTAAAATCTCATTTCATACTAATTTGATATGAGGAAATTTTTCCTAGAGGCCTCCATAGTCTTTAATATATGTAACAATGATCTGTCTGATGGTACTGAGACTTCCTGATGATACTAATTCTATACATTTATTTAGCACTTTGCAGTTTGCATATTTGTTTATGTACAATATCAAACTTGATCCTCAGTATTAATGAAATAATATTGAGACTACCTTACCTTTTGAGAGGTTAGCTAATAATTTATTTTCTTTAATTTGGCTCATCGTTATAGCTATTTATAACTCT
>NW_011889326.1:117670-127008 GCF_000151845.1 Pteropus vampyrus | reverse complement strand
TTTATAAAATTTATTTATTTAATATTTATAGAGTGCCTACTATGAGCCCACCACTGTTCTAGACCCTGTTGCTTGGAACATAGGGATGAACAAAACAGGATAATTTCTTCACATTGAACTTAGATGCTAATGGGAGGAGTCAGAAAATATGCAAACAAATATACAAATACATTATTATTGATGGTGATGTTCTTTGGATGGAAATAAACCAGGTGCTAAGCTATATGTGATACTCAGAAAAGCTCTCTGAAAAGAAATCTGAAGAATGAAGGGAATTTTTAGTCATAGGAACTATGACACAGTGGTCCCCAAACATTTTAGCATCAGGGCCTGATGCTCCTATGAGAATATAATGCCTGATGATCTGAGATGGAGCTGAGGTGGTGATGCTAGTGCTGGGGAGCGGCTGCAAATACAGATGAAGCTTCAGCCCCTCACCGCTCACCTCCTGCTGTGTGGCCCGGTTCCTAACAGGCCACTGATTGGTACTGGTCCATGGCCTGGGGTTTGGTGACTCCTGGCATAAAAGACTTGAGGACTGGAGTTTAACATTTTCAGAAAAGAGATGAGTGGGAGGGGGAAAGATAAGTGATCAAATTGTAGAGGTGGAATAAGCCAGATCACAGCCTACTAGGTCATGGTGAGGAGTTGGGATTTTATTCTGAGTAATAGTACATTGGTTGTACAGTGGAAATTTTTAAGTGGGGAAATGATTAAAATTTGCATGTAAGAAAGAAAATGATGGCTCCGTATGTTATTAGTTCTATGGTAGAAGAGCGAAAGCAGAGATATCAAATAGGAGGCCATAGAAGTAGTGAAGGTCAGACTTGGAAAAGAATGGAGGTGAAAAAATGGACTGAATTAATGTATATTTAAGATGTTGTGAACAAGATGTGCTCAAAAAGTGGTCCAATGAAGAAAAGAAGAGGAATAGTGGGTCGGAGAGAAGGAAAGAAATGCATAATTCTCCTTATCAAGTTTAAGATATCTATTAGCCACCTAATTAAATATGCTAAATTCTCAGTCGAATGTGGAAGTCTGGCTCAGGTAAGTTGTCATGGTTGGAGGAAATTTTTGTGAATTAGCAGTGAGGAGATCTTATTAACGCCATGAAACTGAATGGGATCATCTGGGGAGAAATCGTAGACAGAAGTCTCCAACATAGCCCTGAGGTGCAAGTTTTAGGAGATTACACATAATATGATACCATATTTATAAGCCTCAGCCAGCAAATTGAAGTGATACGTTGGTTAAGAATACATATGTATGTGGTGTAAAATTATTTTTTTTAAAAGGAAAGTAATTATTTTTGGATGTAGAGAAAAAAGCAGGAGGAGAGCTGTGAAGGAGCACAAAATAGAGAGCTTTAAGAGCAGTGGTAATGTTTTGTTCTTAAAGGGGTTTAATAGGCGTTCACATTTATTATGCTTCCTAACTATATATATATATTACCCATTTTAATGTGTATCAAGTAGTATAGAAAAGTAGTATCTCATGAAATCAGTTATTATTGGGATCATCTTTACTGACAAAATGATAAGGTACTACCTATATTACTATGTTCTCAGGTAACTATATCTTCCATTTGCTATTTACATCACCAATAGCTTGATGGCAAGCAAAAGGAAAGAACACAGATAATCCAAAGTTACATCTCTAAAAGCTTAGCTCAGGTTCTGGGGGTCTTTCAGAAATCAGAATATATATTTAGCATTTCAGTTGACAATGAGACATGTTATCCAGTGCCTGCTAAGCCTCCTTTCTTTTTTCCTTCTTTCAATTTTAGAAGTGCTGGCAAGATAAGAATAAAGAAAATCAAATAAATCATCTGCCCAAAGACTCATCTGTAAGGTATGGGCAAATATTGCAGGAGTGCTGATTAAGACCGATTGAAATCCTGATAACCTAAACCTCTCTAAGCACAGAACTTGGCAAGGGAAGAGGTCCCAGCATTTGAAGTGGCCCCACAACATCACGAACAATGTTGTGAATATGGACCTAAGCACTTGTCAAGTGCTGTGTATTTAACTGAAGAGATAATTGTATGTAAGTCTAGAGGATCCCTGGGCAGATGAAAAATGTGAAGTTTGGTAGATTATTAAATGTTTCATTATGTTTTTTTTTTTAAATATTCATGAAAGTCTAATATAATTAGATCTTGGCTTAGTTTGTGCTTTTGACTGCCATTGTTAATTTTTTTCATTCCAGAATTTTATTAACTCTCAGCCTCACAATCATTACCTTCCTTGTGCACTTCATACTTAGCTTTTTATTCTATTCTTGCCTAATTGCTCTGGCTAGGACTTCCAATATCATATTGAATGAAAGTGGCAAGAGTGGGCATCCTCGTATTGTTCCTGATTTTAGAGGGAAAGCTTCTAGCTTTTTACCATTAAGTATGATTTTAGCTGTGGGCTTGTCATATATGGATGTTAAGCTGAGGTACATTCCCTGTATACCAACTTTGTTGAGAATTCTTTTTCAATCATAAATGAATGTTGAATTTTGTCAAATGCTTCTTCTGTATCTATTGAGATTATCATGATTTTTCTTTTGTTAATGTGGTATGTATCACATTAATTGATTTGTGGACATTCAACCATCTGAATTTCTGAAATAAATCTTTCTTGATTATGGTGTATGATCCCTTTAATTGTTGAATTTGGTTTGCTAATATTTTGTTGAGATTTTTTACATCTATATTTATAGGGGACACTAGCTTGTTATATTTTTATTTTTTTTGTGGCGTCCTTTTCTGGTTTTGAAATCACAATAATGCTGGCTTTTAAAAATGATTTTAGAAGCATTCCCTCTACTTTAACTTTTTGGAAGATTTTGGTAGAAATCACCAGTGAAGCTGTCTGTCCCTGGACTTTTGTGTATTGGAAGGTTTTTGATTACTGATTCAATCTCCTTACTAGTAATTGGTCTATTCAGATTTTTTATTTCTTTATAATTCATTTTTGGAAGATTATATGCTTCTAGGAATTTATCCATTATTTTTAGGTGTCTAATTTGTTGGCATATAATTGTCCATAGTAGTCTCTTATAATCCTTTATATTTCTGTGGTATTAGTTGTAACATCTCTTTCATTTCTGATTTTATTTATTTGATCTCTCTTTTCTTTTCTTTTTTTCTTTCTGGTGAGTAGGTAAAGGTTTGTCAATTGTGTGTGTTTTTTTCAAAGGACCAATCTTAATTTCATTGACCGTTTCTTTTTTTTTTTTTAGTCTCTATTTCATTTATTTCCACTCTATCTTTATAATTTCCTTTCTTCTACTAACTTTGGGCTTCATTTGTTCTTTTTCAATTTCCTTGAGGTATAAAGTTAGATTTTTTATTTGAGATTCTTTTTGTCATTTGTTTCTTGGGGTAGGCCTATATCATTATAAACTTTTTTAGAAGTGTTTTGCTACATCTCACAGATTTTAAACTGTATTTCTGTTTTCATTTGTCTCAGGTATTTTTTGATATTCCCTTTGATTTCTTTGTTGGTCCATTAGTTGTTCAGTAATGTTATTTTATCTCCACATATTTGTGATTTTCCCAGTTTTCTTTGAGTAATTGATTTTTAGTTTTATACCTTTGTGGTCAGAAAAGATGCTTGATATAATTTCAATCTTTTTAAATTTATTGAGACTTGTCTTGTGGCCTAACATGTGATCTATCCCGGAGAAAGTTCTACGTGCGCTTGAGAAGAATGTGTATTCTGCAGCTTATGAAGAAAAGTTTTGTACATAACTATTAAGTGTATCTGATCTAATGTGTTGTTTGAAGCCACAATTTTCTTATTGATTTTCTGACTGGGTGATCTAGCCATTGATGGAAGTTGAGTATTAAAGTTCCCTATTACTATTGTAATATTGTCAAGTTTTTCCTTTAGGTATGTTAATATTTTGATGCTCCTATATTGGGTACATACATATTTACAAATGTTATATCCTCTTGTGGGATTGACCCCTTTATTGTTATGTATTTCCTTTCTTTGTCTTTCATTAGTCTTGTGTTAAAGTCTGTTTTGTCTGATATAAGGATGGCTACATTAGCTTTCTTTTCACTTCCATTTGCAAAGAATATCTTTTTTCATCCCTTCACTCAAGTGAGTCTCTTGTGGGCAACATATAGATGAGTCCTTTTAATTTTTTATTTATTTATTTTTTACCTATTCAGCCACTCTATGTCTTTGATTGGAGAATTTAGTCTGTTTACATTTAAAGTAATTTAAAGTAATTATCAACAGTTATGTATTTATTGCCATCGTTAATTGTTTTCTGGCTGTTTTAGAAGTTCCTCTCTATTCCTTTCTTCTCTTGCTCTCTTCTCTTGTGGATTGATGACTTTCTTTAGTGTTATATTTAGATTCCCTTCTCATTATGTTTTGTGTATCTGCTACAGGTTTTTGCTTTATGGTCACCATGAGGCTCATATATAGCAGTCTATTTTAAACTGATAATGACTTAAGTTTGAATTCTAAGAACTCTACATTTTTACTCCCTCCCCCCACATTTTATGTTTTTGATGTCATATTTTTATATCTCTTTATTTTATGTATCCCTCAACTAATTATTATGGTTATAGTTAATTTTACTATTTTTGTCTTAACTTTCGTACTACCTTTATAAGTAGTTAATCTGTTACCTTTACCATAATTGCCTTTATCAGCGAGATTTTTGCTTTCATATGTTTTCTTGTTATTCGTTAGTGCCTTTTCTTTTCAGCTTAAATAAGTTTCTTCAACATTTCTTGTAAAGTTGGTTTAGTGGTGATGAACTTCTTTAGCTTTTGCTGGTCTGGAAAACTATTTCTCCTTCAATTTTGAATGATAACCTAGCCAGGTAGAATATTCTTGATTGGAAATTTTTTCCTTTCTAGCACTTTGAATATATTATGCCCCTCTTTTCTGGTTGCCAAGTTTCTGCTGAAAAATTAGCTAAAGCTCTAATAGGAGTTCCCCTGTGTGTAACAAGTTGCTTTTCTCTTGCTGGTTTTAAGATTCTCTCTTTATTTTTAATTTTTGACATTTTAATTATCATGTGCATTGGGTTCAACTTCTTGAGAACTCTGAGCTTCCTGGATCTGGATATCTGTTTCCTTTTCCAGGTTAGGGGAATTATCAGCCATTAGTTCTTCTAATAAATTTTCTACTCCTTTTTCTCTGCTCCTTCTGGGTCCCCTATTATGCAAGTATTACCCTGCTTGATGATATACCATAAGTCTTTAAGCTATCTTCACTTTTTTGGTTTTATTTTATTATATTATTTATTTGCTTTATTATGGTGACATTGGTTAAGAAAATCCAGTAAGTGTCAGGTGTACAATTCAACAGTAAGGCATATATATATATATTGCATTGTGTGTTCACTCGTCATTAGATTTCTTTCTGTCACCACATATTGACCCCTTTTACTCCATTCCTCCAACACCCCTCCCATCTGGCAACTATTAATTTGTTCTCTGTATTTATGAATTTGTTTCTGTTTTGTCTGCTTAATTTTTATTATTATTTTTTTAGATTCCACATGTAAGTTAAATCATGTGGTAATTTGTCTTTCTCTGTCTGGCTTATTTCACTTAGCATAATACCCTCTAGGTCTATCCATGTTGTTGCAAATATCAAGATTTGATTATTTTTTCATGGCTGAGTAATATTTTATCATATATATATGATATATATATATATATATCACTTTGTTTTTATCCATTTATCTGTTGATGGACACTTAGGTTGCTTCTATATTGTGACTATTGTAAATAATGCTGCAATGAACATAGGAGTGCATATATCTTTTCGAATTGGTGTTTTTGATTTCTTTGGCTAAATGCCCAGAAGTGAAATTGCTGGGTCATATGATAGTTCTATTTTTAATTTTTTGAAGAACCTTCCCACTGTTTTCCATAGTGGCTGAACTAATTTACAATTCCACCAATGGTGTATAAGAGTTCCCTTTTCTCCACATCCTCTCCAACACTTGTTTATTGATTTATTGATAGCCATTCTGACAGGTATGAGATGATATCTCATTGTAGTTTTAATTTGCATTTCTTTGATGATTAGGTAGGTTAAGCATCTTTTCATATGTCTATTGGCCATCTGTATTTCCTCTTTGGAGGAATGCTTATCCACTAGAGCCTAGACTGTCACTGGGTTTTTGTGAGATCTCTTTTACTTCTTGAATATGTGAATAGGAAGATGGGGGAAGGAGAGTTTATCCTTTGAAGAGGGTAGAAGGATGTAGAAGTACTACATCCTTCCTTCTAAATGGAATTAAAATATTTTAATTCCATCCTTTTAAATGGAACTAAAATATTTGTCAGTAACTTGTGGCTTTAGGGATGGCAGGAAGTTCTTGAGAATCTTTGATACATCTTTTTTCTACCAGATTAAAAAAAGCGTATTTATGATCTCTTTATTGTCTGACTAAATGGCATAGCTTCACCTCCCCATAGTCCTCTGGCCAGTCATCTATCTATCCATATTTATTGACCATCTTTTGGGTACCAGACACTCTAAAATACATATAAGTACTTTGTCTTTATGGAACTTAGATTTTGCCCTGTGCTCCTTTTGTCTATATAGAGAAATTAAGGAAAATACCCTCCAATGACAGTAAACATAGCAATTTTAAATTGTAGTAAATGTGCTGAGAAAGAGGCCTATTTAATCTGGAAAGTGTTGGCAATAGATAATGACACATTAGTTGGTTTAATAATCACAATTATTTTCTGCCTCCATATTTTATCAGTTCTAATAGCAGTGTCACTTTGATTTCAGATACAGGATATGGATAGGAGACACATTCCTTTAAATATTCAAAAGGATATAAGATTACTTTAACTGTGAGCTTTGTGTTAAAAATAACAGGAACCACGCAGACAGTCCTTACTCTGAAACTTTAATAAACCAGGGAATTTTGTTTGCCAGACTGTCACTCTTCTATTAATAAGAACATGAAGTATTCTGGGGCAAATATTCATGTTCATTTACAAATATAATCAGGATCTCAGGTAACTGACAAATGACTGTATGATACTTAGAGAAATGTTATAAAGGTATCATATTTTTAAAAATGTCTTTATTGTTTCTCTTTGAGCTCCCAAAGATGCAGCACTGTCACTTTGCTTCTGAGCTACATTTATAGCTGTATCACCGAATACCTGATTTTTATTTTGGAGTAGATCCAATGCAAATATTCACATTAATGCAACACATGCAAAGGTCAGAAAGTCCAAAGTGTGGTTCCCACAGTAACTGACCTTTGTTTCTCTGGAGCTTGGCAGTATTTGCTTTTACTTTGTATTAGCAAAACTTTTCTATTTAATGATGTATGGTATGGAGCAGTTGTTATGGGAAATGTTATTTAGGAATATCTCATTTCCATTAGAGAAACTTCAATTTTGATGTTATAAAGTTTAGAGGCTATTTTGTACTTCCCATATTCTTGAAAAATAAAGGCAACCATGGGAAGGTAAAAGTGAACACCTTTTTTCCTAAACAACTATCTAACGATAATTCATTTAGCTATCAAAACATCTCGAAACAAGCAACTAATTTCGATTATGTTTATATTCATTTATGTGGGCATATAATAGCTGGGTAATTTTGAATGAACTAAAATGTAAGAAAAATACTTTATTATAAATGAGATATTTTATGTGTGTGTTTATTAAATGGAATTATTTATAAAATTTGAAACCAACAGAAACCATACCCATATTCACTATCTTCTTTCTGTCAAAATGGAATAACTATTTCTACTACTCTCAAAAGTTAATGTATCCATCATGGTTTGGATCTCATTTACTCTTAAGGGCTTTGGTCCTCCCATTTTCTCCTCTCACTCTTGAATCATCCTCTTCTTTCTCTCCACCAGATCGTTCCGACCAACATGCATACATTCTCCTGAATCTCTTCTGGCCTATGTTCTCCTATAGTTACCAGTCTATTTTCTATGTTCACCATTTCCACTTCCTCATCTCTTTATTCCATTCCAATGCGTCTTCCCTTCCTTTACTTCACTGTAGCTTCTATTTTAAAAGCCGCCAAGGCTTGCTTCCATGTTGCCAAATGTCATGGTCACTTGAGCTCATTTTATTCAACCCTTAAGCAACAGTGAAAAGTTTGGACTCAATTGAGCATCTCTTTCCCCTTGGGACACCTTTTTCTTCCATTGCCTGTGACACCACAGTCTCCTCACTGGCTCCTTCTTCTAAGGATTTTATAAACACTTCCTAAACCCTCTTCCTCTGATCTACATCCAAAGTTTGTAGTACATCAGGTCTCGGTCTTCTCTATTTACAATCTTACTCTGACTTAGGTTTGCCAGATTTAGCAAATAATATAAGATATCCAGGGTTACACTTGAATTTCAAATAACTGTTTTTAGTGTATGTTTCATATAATACACACACTTATATACACATCTATTGATCTATGTATCATCTATCTCATAAACTATTGGAATATACTTTAGTATATGTCCCATGCACGTTTGGAACATATTTATACTAAAAAAATTATTCATTGTACTTGAAATTTAAATTTAGCGTCCTGTATCTAATCTTATGCAGGGTAAGCTTATTCAGTTACTTGTTATTAAATACTATCTCTATGCCCCAGAATTTACCTCTCCCTAAGCTCTAGTTTTGTGATCCCAACTTCTGAAGTAGTATCTTGGATATCTGCTTCTCAAACTTAATATGTCCAAAAGAAAATTATTGGCATTTATCCCCTCTTCATCTTACTAATGACACTAATGTTCTTTTTACCATCCTTTCATTAAATCTTTGGACAGTCTCAAGGTTTATATATTCAAAACATATCAGAAGTATGGGTATTTTTCTTTATCTCCACTGAGACCTGTCTAGGTCAAGCCATCATGATAACTTGCCTGGACTATGACCACAGTTTCTTAACTGTTCCTCCTGTTTCTACTACATCTGTTTCCCATAACTCTTTATCCATGCAAAAACACATTTTAAAGAGACCTTCAAATAATGTCAGATCATGTCATCGGTCCTGCTATTTCAAAGCTCCCACTAATTCCACTTTCCAATGGCTTCTCACTGCACTTTGAACAAACCAAAATTCCTTACCATAGCAAACTAGGTATCTGTGATCTGACTTGTGCCAATACCATTTTTCTGACTCACGCTTATCTACTCCTACCATATGGCCTCCTCTCTATTTCACTATTTCTCTGCTTTTATTCTTTTTTGCCCAGAATATATTTTCCTCTCCTTTTTCTCATGGCTTATTCCTTTGGCTAATATCTTCCTCACCAACTTACCTAATATTGCTCTATAACTACATCCCTCTGTCACTATCTATCACATGACT
>NW_011889326.1:109015-117620 GCF_000151845.1 Pteropus vampyrus | reverse complement strand
CCTATAGTTACCAGTCTATTTTCTATGTTCACCATTTCCACTTCCTCATCTCTTTATTCCATTCCAATGCGTCTTCCCTTCCTTTACTTCACTGTAGCTTCTATTTTAAAAGCCGCCAAGGCTTGCTTCCATGTTGCCAAATGTCATGGTCACTTGAGCTCATTTTATTCAACCCTTAAGCAACAGTGAAAAGTTTGGACTCAATTGAGCATCTCTTTCCCCTTGGGACACCTTTTTCTTCCATTGCCTGTGACACCACAGTCTCCTCACTGGCTCCTTCTTCTAAGGATTTTATAAACACTTCCTAAACCCTCTTCCTCTGATCTACATCCAAAGTTTGTAGTACATCAGGTCTCGGTCTTCTCTATTTACAATCTTACTCTGACTTAGGTTTGCCAGATTTAGCAAATAATATAAGATATCCAGGGTTACACTTGAATTTCAAATAACTGTTTTTAGTGTATGTTTCATATAATACACACACTTATATACACATCTATTGATCTATGTATCATCTATCTCATAAACTATTGGAATATACTTTAGTATATGTCCCATGCACGTTTGGAACATATTTATACTAAAAAAATTATTCATTGTACTTGAAATTTAAATTTAGCGTCCTGTATCTAATCTTATGCAGGGTAAGCTTATTCAGTTACTTGTTATTAAATACTATCTCTATGCCCCAGAATTTACCTCTCCCTAAGCTCTAGTTTTGTGATCCCAACTTCTGAAGTAGTATCTTGGATATCTGCTTCTCAAACTTAATATGTCCAAAAGAAAATTATTGGCATTTATCCCCTCTTCATCTTACTAATGACACTAATGTTCTTTTTACCATCCTTTCATTAAATCTTTGGACAGTCTCAAGGTTTATATATTCAAAACATATCAGAAGTATGGGTATTTTTCTTTATCTCCACTGAGACCTGTCTAGGTCAAGCCATCATGATAACTTGCCTGGACTATGACCACAGTTTCTTAACTGTTCCTCCTGTTTCTACTACATCTGTTTCCCATAACTCTTTATCCATGCAAAAACACATTTTAAAGAGACCTTCAAATAATGTCAGATCATGTCATCGGTCCTGCTATTTCAAAGCTCCCACTAATTCCACTTTCCAATGGCTTCTCACTGCACTTTGAACAAACCAAAATTCCTTACCATAGCAAACTAGGTATCTGTGATCTGACTTGTGCCAATACCATTTTTCTGACTCACGCTTATCTACTCCTACCATATGGCCTCCTCTCTATTTCACTATTTCTCTGCTTTTATTCTTTTTTGCCCAGAATATATTTTCCTCTCCTTTTTCTCATGGCTTATTCCTTTGGCTAATATCTTCCTCACCAACTTACCTAATATTGCTCTATAACTACATCCCTCTGTCACTATCTATCACATGACTTTTTTTTAAATAGCATTGATTAATACTTGAAATTGTCACATTGGTATTTTTCTGTATTAATTTATTTTTTCTCTCCTGGAACATAAATTCCATGAGGAGAAGGAGCTTATTTCTTTTGTTAATTATTTTATCTACAGCTCCAAGAATAGAACACAGTAGGTACTCAATGAATATTTGTTGACATTTGAATTAGTGGTTTTCTAAAATAAACTTGAACCATAATCTTTCATGAAAATTTTAGCATATTACCCATTTTTGGATTTGAAGATAGGTATAGAATGAAAATATTTCTGCTGCTTTTTTTTTTTTTTCACTTTTTCACTTTTTTCACTTTTACTGTGATGTTGAGTTGGAAATGTTGGCGAGAAAATAGCAATCAGTACCAATGAAAACACTGAAATAGTTTCATCTGCTGGTATGAGCTGGCTCTGTCCCTGGGGAGAAGCCTGACATATTATAGATAGTCAGGATCCTGCAATGGACTGCCTTTCAAAGTCAAATTCCAGCCTGTCAAGAGGTAGAGAAAATGATTTGTGACCTGAAGAAATGGTAGATTAATATTTCTGAAACACTGTGAACTAAACCCCCTGTAGCTACTTGTTTGTTCCACTATTAAGACCTCCCTCCTTCTGGTATAGGAAATGCTTTGCAGGAAACAGCATTTTTGCTTTGTATATAGACATTTTCCCTGCCTCAAGATGGGGTTTTCCAGTGAGCTGTAACATTCATTAGCCCCTTTGGACAATGCAGTTGTTGAAACAGACTTGTGTCTTTATCTTGCAGCTGCATTTTAGAGTCAGAATACACTGGATGTCTGGGGGAAGCTGTGATGTATGAAGCAGAAATAAGATTGATTTTTCCACAAGTTACCTTGTACCTGGAGTAATAAGAGTGGCAAATTACTTGCTCACTGAGCAAACATGACAGGAATGTCATAGAGTGAGTTTATATTTATGCAAACACACTGGGGTCACGTAAATGGGAATTCTACAAAGTGACCTTATCTCTGGAAGACGTCCCTCAAAATCACCACCTTGTACTGAGAAGGCTATGTTCAGCAAAGGCTGCATAATAACTGCTTAAAAAACAAATAACTTCTAATGAATAATGTAATGCTCACGATACAGTAAGAAATAGGATAAATTGTGGTGCCATTTTAAAATGAGATCTTCAACTCTCAGGCTATTTCTGGTGTTCATCTTGGATTTTGTAGCAGTGGAACATAAAATATCTCCTTTAATAGAGTGAAAGAAATGGAGTGATTTATCCTAGTCATCATAGGCCTTTAGAACCTCTCATTTGGTAATGGAAAAAAATCAGTGGTTGATGGGGAAGCAGATAATTTTTCTATGTTTAAGCAGCCCAATGCACAGAGAATACACAAGCTTCTTAGAACATTTGAGGCAGACAAAAGAATTTTAAAAATCTTTATGTGACAAAAGGAAATGATAATATTCAGTTAAAACATTTCAAGATATCCAACTTCACGGTTTACGCAGTTCACTTTAAAAAGTGATGCTTTTAGCAGTGAGCTATTTAAAATAACATTAAAATGATAATTTTGTTCTGTTAATGAGTTTAGAAGTCTGCTGATTTTAGCAAGTAGTTCTGGATTTAGAATAATTTTTTTCTTGTTTGATACTCATTTGTGAATCTTTCATTATTTATTTTTCGAGACCATGGTTTGTTCTTGGCATTAGGTTAAATGTAAGGTGCAGCAGAGAGCAAAGGAATCATCTGTGTTCTCCAGCAGCTCATTCCTTGTAACCCAGATTGTAATATAAAATAAATCCAGAGAAAATGAACCTTGTTAAACTTAGTTGTGGGGACTGCACTCTGGTGAACAGGGCAGAACACAACATTCTAAGGTATAATTTATCTGTTTTTGCTCCTTCTAGTCCCCAGAATATTGATTAAAATAGTCAGTGGGGTCCATTTATTCTAGATAGTCATAAACAACAAATGGTGACATCCTTTAACTTGGTACCTTTTGGGACAGCAGAATGTATATATGTTTTCTATTTGTCATGCACCATCCTAAGTGTTTCATTTGTGGTAGCAAATTTGTTAATCATGCTACTCTTGTTTGGTAGATTCCAGCCTTAGGTCCTCTTTTTAGACAAAGAGATGATTGGAGAGTAAGATGAAATAACTTGGCCAAGGTCATGCAGGTAGTTAACAGTGAAAGCTGATCTGCTGTACAGTCTTCAATGACCCCAGAGAGTTTAACCTCTACTGGGGAGGGGCAGGATCAAAGGATTTTTTGGTTGAGAATAACTGAATCTACATTCAAAATAAATATACTTTAAAATTTAGTATGTGACTAAGGCATGTTTATGTACAACTACAAATGGTATAGAGTAGAACTCGGGTATTCATCTCTAGGACCTAGTCACTAGGAATCTGGTAATAGCTACGCCTCAGTCAGCTGAAATTACTTTAGGTTCTTTCGATCTGCCTTTGTGTCCACACTATTCTTGCCTCATACCAGTGTGTGTTAGATTGTTGCATTCTTGCTTGGGGCCCCTAATTTTTATTCTAAGAGTCTTTTTATCCATTCACTCTTTTAAAGTGCAATCTCTCACTGAATTTCCAAGAAAGATTGCATCCCTTAAAAGCTTTGCAAAATGTGAGTTGTTATATGTACTTGTTATGCTTACTTTCCTTGCTTTCTCTGTTTGAAGGAGGTTGTGACTATGATTGCTTCCTTCTGATCTGAGTGATCTTTTCCATGTGGTGTGTTCTCCTTTAGGCTTCAATTAAGATTTGAATTTACTTTCGGTGGAAAGGATCCTGCCTGGGGCCGGAGCTAATGGCCAATTGCCCATTTTTCAGAAACATGGATAACTCCTGGCTCTAACTGCTTAGGGATATTCCGGTTTCATCATTTCATCTTCCTATTATGTGGGCTACACTAATACTAGAAATTAGCTAACACTTAACTGTTTTCTATATGTCAGACATCCTTCTAAATGCTATATATGTCTTAACTAATTTAATAATAAGGCTAACCCTATTAGGTAGGAAACATTATTTTCTGCATTTAACAGATAAAGAACTTTCATGCAGGTGGTAAGCTGTCAAGGAATACCTAGTTCTCCAAACCTCCCTGCTAAACAGTTACTGGTATATTGGAGGAAAATCCAGCTGTCTTATGGATGGTCAGAGAAGTCTTCATGGAAAAGTTAACAGTTGATTTCAGCATAGCACTAATTTTGATCTTCTCTGACTCTTCTAATTATTTGTTAGATATGGTAGTCCATATCTAATTGTCGAACATCTATTATGAGTGAGGCCCTACTATAAGCACTTAATTTGTGTTACCACATTTAATAATCTTCACAACTCTTTCAGAAAGGCATCATTTTTCCCCCATTTCATAGCTGAAGAAATTGAGGCACTTGTTAATTTTGTTCAGTGGCCCAAATTGGTAAATGTCAAAACTAGTGTTTGAATGCAGGAAGTCTGGCTCTTGAGTTACGGACTCACTATTCAGTATGGCCATTACACTGTCAATATCATATAAGGTGGTCATAATTATTGCTTAATAACACTCAATAGCATACCAATTCATGAACCACACACTTTTTTATGATGCGATATTTTAGATACTTATAAGAGCTAACAATGTAAAGCAATAAATGTCAAGAACTAATCTTTTTTCCATGTACATTTTTTAAAAATCAGACTATTAGCGCTTCGAGATCAAAACTAGCAAGCTGACACAGATAGGGACAGTTGGGACCCAGAACTTGACCTTACCACTATGAGGGCCTGATGATGAGATCAGGGTCAGCTTACGTCCTGAGGGAAGGTCCATTCTGGTAGGTGAGGAATGGTATCCAGGCAATAAGATGAGAGCAGTATAGCCCAGAGGATTCTTGTGGAGGGCAGAAGTATAAGCAAGCAATCAGTGTTAGGAAAGGCTGTCAGGAAGTAATAAAGGCTAGGGCTGAATTTCAGGACAGTATTTTAGGTGTATGTGTTGGGGATGGGGAGACAAGAGCAAAGCAAAGCCTTTTACAGCTGCCTGAAAGAAGTCAGGCCTGGGAACACAGTAGAAGCTCAGGTTCCAGGGCTGGGGCACCATAGGAGAGCCAGACTGACAAATGTGATGTGAGTTTCATGGTACTGGGCCAGATCTTAAAATTCACGTTCTAGCTGCTAGGGCTGATCCTAATTACTGGAGGGAGGTCTGAGCCTAATGGAGGGGGAGACTTTGAAAAACTGCTTTCTCTTTTATCAAAGGGAAGCCTAATCATATCCTCTTTGAAATATTAGCTAATTATTTGTTATAAGTATGAGGGTTATTTCTAGATTTAGGTGCATTCCATTGGATGTACTTACTAGGTTCCTGATTGGTTCTTGAGATATACTGCCTTATACAGGAATAAAAATTCTGAAAGAAGAGAAGGATCATATCAATAGTGTTATCCTTTGTCAGAAGGTGGGAATTAAGCCTGTTTAGACATGGCATAACATCAATGATCAAGTTGCTGGCATGGATGGAGGAGAAGAGTGATACCTATAAACCCAAATAGTAGAGAGTACACAATTATTGCTGTTTACCATTAGGGACTATTATGTAGTTTTCTGGCATATAATTATCTTCTTAAATACATTTTAATATATTTGTGGTCAGTTTTTTTTCTTCATACCTTATGAAACAAAGTTAATAAAGAAATAGGTGAACAATAAAGGTGAACTGTGGTGGAAGACACATGTTCCTCTGATAATTCACAAATTGGATAATACCCCCAAGTAGACTAAAACTTAATTTTATCATCACCTACATTTTATGTTTGTACAGTGTGGTGTCAGCAGATGGTGTCAGGGGTTCTGCGAACTTGATTATTTTTATACCATTCTCAGTACAGAAGGTGGAGAACTAAAGAAGAGGAATAAAGGAACAATGCGACCCTGTTCCCTGGCAATGTGTTATCCTTCTCCCTTTGTGCAAATTAGCACATAATGTGAAAGCCAGGAGCTCCTTCTCTTCCTCTACTGTTCTTCCAGTGTATAATGTGTCTGCAAATATTGCTGCTGTAGGATGATATGGTAAAAGGAACGAGGAATTCATAATCAGAGAACCTCGATATGGGTCCTAAAGCAATCACTTATGATTCTTATTGGGTGAGTCACTTCGCTTCTCAGAGCCTCAGTTTTCTTATTTTTGGAGTACATCGTTCCAGACTTAACTCTTATTATTCCATTCCATAGACTTTGAGATGAAGCCAAATAAGACTGCTTGCTTTTCCTATTCCTTGTGTGTTCCCAATTCCATGTCTTTCCTCAGACTTCGACTTGGCATGCCTGTCTTATCATCTCTGCTTATTAAACTCTTACACATGCTTCAAGGTTTAGTTCGATTGTTTCGTACTTCAGACTGAGGTTCAGTACTTATTGAGGATGTTCTTAGTGTCAGAAGTAGTGAGGTGCTTCACATATGTTATCTAGTGCAGCCACCAAAATTGTGCAGTAATTGAGGTTGAGATAAATGTGTTTATTCTACTCTGCGTTTTTTTTCCAAAAGGATTTGAGAAGGCTGGAAAGTTGCTAATGTTTTATTTTTATTTTTTTATTTTATAAGGAAACTGTTATAATTTGCTTTAGTTCATATAACCAGACTTGGGCTAAGACACTGACTAAAAGCTAACTCAGAATTTTGACTACTAGTCTGGTAGTTTTTCCTATTTGTCAAAATTTTATGAAGGTACCTTTGAGTCTCTAAGTTTGGTCTGTCTCTCTAAGGAACTATAATCCTTTAATACTTCATGCATTTTTCTCTTATGTAGGTAATCTTAATAAATCTTATTCCTCTATTATGAATCCTTTGAAAGAAGGAAGGAAGGAACTGGGGCTTGCTGATCTTAGTATCAGAATGCCCACCATAGGGCCTTGCATAAAATAAGCACTTGATAACAGCTATTTAGGTGCAATATATGGTATTTCCCCAAGCCAGATTTTGAGTGAGCAGCATTTCCTTTAGTTTGTCTGATAGCAAGTGTGTCTGTGCTGTTTAATAATTACTGTGTACCAATGACACATGTATTAAACAGTACTTTGACTATGTGATTTCAGGATAAATATCTTTCTGAATTTAATTAAGCTATGCCATTATGGTCTTTTCTTTATGGAAATTAATGGAAAGCAAGCAATACATTATCACAAACTTATTTAAAATCAATTTATTAGCTGAAAGATGAATTATTTTGTTCACTATATTATCATCAAAACTTAAATCGAGAGTTTGCAATTTTAATCAGAATGTAGGCTCCATGTACATAGGAATCTTGCCTGTCATTTTCACGGCTATGTCTCCAGTATTTAGAGTAACCATAGCTCTTTAATACTATTTGTTGAATAGTTTGCGTTAAATAATGCAAAGTTACTGAGTTCCTCCAGTGTTTTTCACTTCACCCTATGCCCAAAGGCAGATGCTGTGATTGCTGCTTCTAGTTCAAGACATCTGCTTTTCAGTAGGTCCTTTTCTTTCTTTCATTCCCAATTATAATCTTTATGTGCCCCTGCTAACGTAGAGCATCAGATCTTGTCCTTCAGAGAATGAATACTCTGTTTTTAGCCTCTGGATTCTCCCATGGAAGGCAAACTTAGTTTTAAGTTGCATTCATGTATTAAACATCTCTGAATTAAGGAACTTAAAATACTCATAAAAGCACAGTTATTTGATATTGAAGCCCGTAAGTCCAGCCACCATTTTCAATGGGGGTTAAAAAGAGGTACAGAAAGTAAACTAATTCATTTAAGGTCATATTTCTCTTTATATGTTCCCTTTCTGCTTTGCTTTTTTCTGATCCAATCAGAGTTTATATAGCCTATGTCTAGAAAGTACTGTCTCTTCTAAAACATACCCAGAAAAAATGATGGCTTAGATCAGAGGCCACATGCTGGCTGCCCATGGGCTGTATTTGGCATGTATAATGTTTTTAAAAGTGGAATTAATTGCAAACATTTAAAAAATTGAGAGATTTCAGGTAGAATTCTGAATTTTGGCTTTTTGTGAGAAATGGGGTGTAGGGGGGGTATGGCAGAACATAGCTCACATTTCCATGTGTCATCAATGGGCAGGAGCTGAATAATTTCTGCAGGTAAACTGGAAGGTATAATTGAGCCCTCTTTTCACTTACTTACCTGACTACTCCTACTGGCCCCATCAGAGATCTGTAAATAGT
>NW_011889326.1:102339-108185 GCF_000151845.1 Pteropus vampyrus | reverse complement strand
AAGTAAACAGATATATCATTATTTCAAATACAACAGTTCCATGAAGAAAATATAGGTTAGATGACAGAGCTGATGAGCAGAGCTGTTGCTGTTATGACTCTTACCATCCTACCATTTTTCCTTTACTTTTTGTGATAAAATACACAGAACATAAAATTTATCATGTTTACCATTTTAAGTGTTCTCAGTGGTATTTAGTACATTCACAATATTGTGCAACCCCAACCACTATCCATTTTTACAACTTTCTTTTTATCATCCCAGAGACTCTATACTCTTTAAACAATAACTCTCCATTTCTTCCTCCCCTCAGCTCCTACTAAATTCCATTCTATTTTCTGTCTCTATGAATTTGCCTATTAAAAATATCTCATATAAGTGGAATAATATATTTTTACTTTTGTGTCTGGCTTATTCCACTTAGCATGTTTTTAAGGTTCATCCATGCATGTTGTAACATATATCAGAATTTCATTCCTTTTTAAGGCTGAATAATATTACACTGTGTATACACACCATGATGTTTATTCACAATATTACCTATTTTACAAAGCACCATAATAGCCATTGTACATGGCAAGAAGAGTATTAACTCAGGGATTATTGGTTAAATTGTCACAAAACTGTAGTGCTATATAACCAAGTTGTTCTGTGTAATATTCTATCTGATATATTTGAATTCTTGTTACCAACAGTGAAGTAAGAGTATATAAATTGGGAGGAAATAAGGTCAATAGGTTTTCAGAAAATATGAAATGACAATGACTATAGTTTGGACCAGTCCTACTTATTCCCCTAATGTGGGACTTTCCTCTATTCAGGGTGTCTTTGGAGCATTTTTCTAGAATAAATTCAGGTAATGGGCTTCTACTACCACCTTGGGGCATAATTTCACAATCTTTTAAATGTCACCATTGAGAAAATTTCTTAAGATTGCACATTTAACCAGTTGAATGCTGTTTTGCAGTGTGATTGCATACTACTAGAAAATACCTGCTTGGTGACTGAGGAAACCAAGTTCATTCATAAGGAAAATGTTAGGAGAGGAAAGAAACAGTTGATGGCAAAAGTAAGGTAGAGTTAGTGTAGATAACAGGTCCTCGAATAATGTCTTTTCATTCAGTGTCATTTCCTTATGATGTTGAGGAGAAGCTGTAGGAACTTAACTCCTGTTTATATCAATTAGCCTATGGTAAAATTGGTTTTGTTATATGTCATTAGCTTAAAGTCGCAGAACTTGTTGATGATGTTAAATGAGGACTAACTGTATTATGTGTTTGATATTATTCAGGATAGGAAGTCCCAGATATTAGAAAGGATAAAAAAAAAAAAGTGAAATTTCAAAAAGAGCTAAAATCTTGTTGCAAAGGAACAAACTGAATGCAATATATATTACAGAGCTTACTATAGACTGAGGTTTATAGCACATAGTGGTTGCTGCTTTGATTCTTAATTGGTTGAGATCTCAGTTGCTTAAGCTATTAACTGAAACATGAGTATGGCACTTTGCTATATTAAAAGCTGATCATGTTCCACTCCTGCTCAAAAGGAGTTCATTATATATGAAGTTATGTATAAATATCGAATACACACAAGGAGCGTGTATTAAATTTAGTTATAAAAATACAAGTCTCTCAGGACCACTGTCTCTTTCATTGCATTGTGAAGTTTTTGTGCTCGGAGTTTAATTCTGGTACAGGTCGTTGTCCAAGAATCTTGCTTAAACTATTTTTAGAGCAAAGTGCAGACTCTAGTGAACTTGATTAAGAGGCCTCTTCTTGAACCTCTTTTTACTGGCTTCTGTTGTGACATAGGATGGCTTGCCTTTCAACACATAACTGTCACTTTCTTTTTCGTGGTTTGTTTGCTTTTAGAATTTTTGATGGTAAGGTTGAAATATGTTAACTTTGGTGCCTTTTGGGAGATGGTTATATGAAAGGAGGCCTTTAGATGTATAATGTTGGTCTTTCAGTTCACTTACCTATGAGAAGGTCCTGTGCTGAGGAGAGGTCTGTGTTGCAGAGGTATATTGGGGAAGGCATTTTTCTCTCCTGAATGTATGCTGTTAATTAATGGCCACAGTGGTTGACTGAATTCCCAGAGCAAAGAATCCCTCAGACCCATAGCTATATATTCGCAGTGAGAACATATGTTTTTCTAGGACCACAAATTTTATCATAACAAAGAACTCAAAGATTAAATTTTTTCATCCTCCTCACTTACCCTTTTGCTCCTTTGCTAGCATGAAGGAGAAGGAGCTGGGATGGAGTGGATTTCTTCTGTGACCTTATTTCCCAAGAGAACGGGTACACTGGAGTAAAAGGAATAAAAGTACTTAACTAGCTCCATTGGTAACAGAGTAGACAAATATTTAGAACTGATTCAATAGCTGTAAATTATTTGCTTTAATAACGATAAAAATTTTATTAAAAAAAGAAAGAATATTTTGTTATGAACCCTGTATGTGGAGCTTAGTTGTTATGTGTAGAGCTATTTCTGTTTTGTTTTTGTTTTTTGTTTTTTTTTGCCATAATAATCACAAAATTAAATGTTAGGATTGTGATTTAGACACAAATAAAAAGGTACATCGGATTAAAGTTCGCTTTCATATTCTATGTAGTGATACTTCAGCCAACAGTTGTGAAATGTAACCATCTCTATCATTCAGCAGTGAGCACTGTGTGGATTGTCTATACAGTGTCTGCTACCACTAATTTCTAGCCATATTGTGACATAGCTTCATTGCTGTAAAAAGCAAGATGGAGATAAATACAAATTTTTCTAGTTGTTGACATTTTTGCCTGAAGTTTTTGTAGGAGAAGAAATAGAATATGAAATGAGGTTTCATGTTGTCTAGATTTCAATTATCCAGCCCTCTTCCTTTATGAACATCATCAATGTGCCATTATTTGGTGGCACACATACATTTTATATTAAATTGTATAAGCTACATTTATTTCTAATTAAATAGCTTGAATACATTTTAAATTTTAGCTCAGCTACATTCAAATTTGCTTATGGCTTATTGTCTGACATCATATATTGCTTGTTACAGGGGGATTCAGTAAGAAATCTCACTTTGGTTATACCACATAATCATACTGCCTTTTGTTTATATTTTCTTTTGGGAAGAACACATTTGGATCCTAGAAGCGATAGTTTATAATTAAAAAGAAATCCATAAATAAATGATAAGGATAGGGGTGCTGAATATAGTACAGAAATTCAGAGAATGAATATAGTTTAAGGTTAATATTTTGAAGTGAAAAGAGATAAGAAATTTAAATCTACCCTCAGACTATATATAGCTAGTGGGAAAGGAGTAAAATGACTCAATAGGGCATGTTAGAATAAAGGACATGTGGTTAGTGTTGTCTTCTTTATGCCTTGTGGTGTTTAAAGACAGATATGGAGATGAGTCAGCTGATTTTTCCTTATGAATAAAGAAGTTAATCACAGAATAATCTTAAATGACTACTCTGTCATAGTTAGCATTCACTGATGGTTTACTACGTGTCAGGATCTGTGCTAGGACTTTATAAAAATTAACTCATTTACCATCCCAAAAGCTCTTTAAGGCAGGTATTGTTGTAACCCACATATTATGGAAGAGGAAACTGAGGCGTTGTGAGGTTAAATAGCATGTCTGTAATAGCCAGTACATAGTAAAGTCTCGACATTCGGTATCTGACTTCAAACCTCATGTTCTTAATTGCAATCTGAGACTAAATTTGCTACATTTGAAATCAGAATATACAATTCAGTATCTTCAAAATTAGCCAGCAGAACTGCAGGCAAATTGAAATAGTTTTTAGACATCTCTTCTTGGGTCTATATGAAGAAGATAGTCAACCAAAAAACAAATGAAGAGTCATTATTTGAGTCTCTACTATCCTCTATGAAAGTCTAAGCTTGATTTTCTTTAACAAGCATCCTTCTATTTAGAAGTCAATGTTAGTTTCTTGCTTAAAATAATATAGTTGAAAACGAGTAGAGTTGGCAGATTTGGCAACTGAAATTATAGAACACTCAAATGTGAATTTCAGAGTAATCTGATAAGGGGTTGGTTTCTAAAATATATAAGGAACTTCTACAGTCTAACAGCAAAACAAAGAAATAAAGAACAAATGGGCAGAGGACCTGAGTAGACATCTTTCCATACAAGTGGCCAACAAGTATATGAAAAGGTGTGCAACATCACTAATCATCAGAGAAATGCAAATCAAAACTACAGTGAGGTATCACTTCACACTTGTCAGGATGGTTATTCTCAAAACAAACAAACAAAAAGATAACAAGTGTTAAGATGTGGAGAAAAGGAAACCCTTGTACACTGTTGCTAGGGATGTAAAACAGTACGCCCACTATGGAAAATAGTATGTAGGTTTCTAAAAAAAAATTAAAAATAGAACTGCCATATGATCCAGCAATCCCACTCTTGGATATAAGTCCAGAAGAACTGAAATCAAGATCTCCAAGAGAAATTTGTATTCCCATGTTTGTTACAGCATTGTTCACAATAACCAAGATAGGAACCCCGCCCCCCCAAATGTCCACCAATAGATGGATGGTAAAGAAAACATGATATATACATATAATGTAATATTATTCAGTGTTAAGAAAGAAGGAAATCCTGCCACTTGTGATAATGTGGCTAGACCTGGAAGGCATTATGCAAAGTGGAAGTAAGTCAATCACAGAAGGACAAATACTGCATGATTCCACTTACAAGAGGGTTTTAAAATTGTCAAACTTACAGAAGCAGAAAATAGAACAGTGGTTGCCAGGGGTTGTTCAATGGTATAAAATACAGTTATAGAAGATGAATAAGTTCTAAAGATCTACTATGCGATATACTGCATATAGTTAACAATACGATGTGTAATTTAAATGTTGTTAAGAGGGTAGATCTCATGTTAAATGTTAATACACACAAAGCAAAAGGGACATAAGGAAACTTTTGATATATGTATACCTTGATTATGGTGATATTATCATGGGTGTTGCATGTCCTAATGCATCAAATGGTGTACGTTAAGTATGCACAATATTTTTGAATGCCAATTATATCTCAACCAACCGGAAAAAAAGAAATTCTAATTTAAGCTGTGTTTTATCTGATAACCCTTATATTTTATCTAAGGTTGTCATTTCTGCTGTAGCAACTCCATTATGTCTAATCTCAATAGACTGTTGTCTGGTAGAACAATATGAGTCTATACAACAATATGAACTTACCTTTTGCCAGACCACATATTATGTATAAATGGCAAAAGTGCACCACTTAACGACTGATCACTTTATAGTCCATAAGGCACAATAATGAGACACAATTGTATTTACTTTCTCCAGTAACATGGCAATGAAGTGATCTTCTTTTGATAACTTTCTAGATAACTGAAAGCTAGGACTTCATTTTAGCCTTTTCTAGTGCTGGCTAAAATGCACCACATAATTTTGAGACCCATTACAGATCATGCGGAGCATTCCACTGTTGCGATGAGAGCTAAGCCGGTGGTCAGAAGATCTGGATTCAAGATTCGCCTCTGCCAGTTATTACTTGTTTTCAAATTATTCTTTCACGTTCTATGTATAATCTAGGAATATTAATACAGATGGATATCTGTTCTTAAACAATGATCCTAGAATGCTGTACATTTATAGATTTGATGCCTATTCTCTGATATCCAAGTATCAATATTCATTTTGCAGAGCCATAAGAAGACTCTGTTAACCAACCCTGTTCCATTTTTAGCTTGATGCTTCACACTCTTACCTTAAGTTCCATAGACTTAGAATAAATTCCTAAAAGTAGGTTCATTTTTCCCCTATGATTAAAACACATG
>NW_011889326.1:85354-101919 GCF_000151845.1 Pteropus vampyrus | reverse complement strand
TGATTCGATTCAGTTGTAATAACAGATGCACCTCATTATGGTTTAGTTTAGCCCTGATCATTTCAGGGGTCTTTCTATTTATCCCATAATCTCAAATGATTGCTTTATTTGCCTTATAGCATTTTTGTCTGTTTTGGGTATTAGAGCTTGGAGTTTTAGAATATTGTACATTTCTGGAGAAATCATTGAAATGATAATTCATTTCTATTTCCTATTGTTATAGTCTGTAGATGGCAAAGGCATTTGCACAAAATCAACACTTTGGTTGTACAATGCTAGCATAAAGTAAAAGCACTCCTGGGTTTTTGTACTCACCCAAATTGCAGTATTGTGGAGAAAAGAATGAAAGTATAACATTTGGGTGAAGAAAGAAGGAAACTGTGGTTTTAAAATGAGGTTTGCATTTGCTGCTGGGCAATCCTTAGAAACCAACGAAACTTTCTTGGCTAAATCTCCAGGGTTGACTTTTTAACAGAATGGAATTCGAAAGGTACATTTATTCTGGAACACTGACGTATCAAAAAAAAAAAAAATGAGAATTTTAAAACAATTGTTTCATCAAATTCTCATTATTTTTTTGATTCAGAAATGAGAAAAAAATTCTCATTTTTTTTTGATTCAGAAAGAGTTGAGAAACTGATTTAGATTGCACATTTTGTTTTGAGTTTACCTAAAAAAATATGAGCTTATTGACTGATCACATGACTGGCATATGAAAATGCAACTCTGGAAACTTTTAATAATTTACAAGATGGGAAGTTCAGATCCTAGTTGTTCAACAAGGAGATTCTAGTTCAAATAATGTATATAGTAAGTGTGGTGTGAGATACCATAATGTGATGATATTAGATACATGATGTAAAATAAAAACAAAATGAATAACAATAGTAAAAATGACTAGATTCAACCACCTCAGTTTTTGGAAGATATGATACACGATGTAGGATTATTGGTAGGTTTACATGATTGTCTCTTAAATTTATTACTATATATTCTTATATATACAAAATGCATACATACGTGAATCTCTTACATGTGAATACACATCTTTATCTACTTAATCTTTATTTCCGTCCATCCACTCTCAATAGGAATATTACTGTCTATCTGCCTCAAAGATAATTGCTATTTCAATAAAAAAAAACATGGTTATCCTAGTCATAGTCTTTACCATAAAATGCTGGTGAAATTGGATATGATTATTGGGTAAAACCAAGAATGTAGTGAAACTTGTGACTCTAGATGTCCTATTTAGTAGGATTATTCTAATAACCTATTAGCAAGCAAAGAATGATTTAGTTTTAGAAGATATATTTGTTTCTCTATAATATAGAAATTAAAAGTAATAACAAAAATAACTTATTGTATTTATATTAATGTTGTAATAATAAATGATACTTGTAGAATGTAAAAGTTTAAAAAAACTTTTCATAGTCTACCCTCACTTTGATATCTTTAACTTATCTCTTCCTTCTGGGTCTTTCCCACCTTGTTAAAATAGCTTTAGCTACCACTCTACCTTCGCTTCCCTTCTCTGCGTGTTTCTTGAAAGATTAATCTTGACTCCCTTTCCATTTTCTCATCTCCCAGTCTCCCCTCTTATTTCATTTTGTATCACTTCACCAATATGTGCACTATTCTTGCCGTTGACATTCCTAGCTAATGAATATAATAGAAATTTAATTGTTTAAATTAAAATAAATAATGAAACTTCTCCATTAAAAAGGATTCATCTCTTTTGTTCTGATTATAAAATCAATACACTTATTCCTTTATTGAGCATGTGCTGTAGGTTTTGTTCTATATGCTGGAGCAGCGATTACTAGACAGGATCTGCCACCATGGAAATTACATTTTA
The DNA here is from genome assembly GCF_000151845.1 of Pteropus vampyrus. NCBI lineage: Eukaryota > Metazoa > Chordata > Mammalia > Chiroptera > Pteropodidae > Pteropus > Pteropus vampyrus. Next base: position 100,061 of record NW_011889326.1, on the reverse strand, counting down.
ATGGGAGAAAGAAGAAAATAAACACTTAAGTGTACAATAAGTAAATAAGATAATTTTAGATTGTAATAAATAAAGTGCTACAAGATATTGGGAGCAAGAGAGACCATAGGCTTTGTGTCTCTGGACTCTAGAGGGCAGGATGGTCAGGAGGTACTGTCATAAATGGAAGTTCACCATGCAAAGACTGGAGGAAGAGCCTTCAAGGCAGAGCAAACATTTATCGTAAGATCTAGATCAGACTTGACACTAGGGACAAGGTAGGCCAATGTGGCTGAAGTGTAAGGAAAGAAGGGAACAGGTATGTGAAGTTGGGTCAGAGAAGTCAAGAGGAGACATAATGTCAAGCCTTCTATCCAATGAGAAATTTACAGTTTACTCTCATTCCAACGGGTAGGCAAATCCTGCAATTTTAAGCAAGGGGTAAGGTGAGTTATGTGAAATTTACATACTAAAGTGATCTTTCTAGTCCTTATGAGGACAAAAGGAACTTGCCTCATCAGTTGGATTCTACCTTAAGGGTAGATTCCTGTACTAGTTTTGGCTGTTGACATCAATGCCACTGTAATTAGTTAACACCAGCTTGGCCTTAATAGTAGATCAACGGAGAGAAATGTCCTAAAATGATTTTAATATATATCGTCTTATGTTACCTTTATTTCCACAGAAGTGCTGGAAGCTCAAGGGGAGGCCGAGTGGTTGGATTTTAGCCCCAGCTTTTATCACCTGTTTGCATAAGATTTCTCTCCCTTTTTCCTTCTGCCTTTTCTTCTTTTGACCAGCTAAACTTATTTTCTGTTTTTATGAGGAAATGATTTTTCTAGTAGCATAATAGTTTAAAAAGAAATCTTGCTTATTTATAATTAAATGCATTCTTAACATTGGTGGGGAGGTGCAGGGTTTCAAAATCTTCCAAAAGTCTAAATCTCAGTGAGTATAACTAAAACATGTAATACATAAGAGAAGAGTGGGTGATAGTCTGGAGATTTAATTGTCAGTTCTCTCCTTTGACAACTTTCACTTCAGCATCCTTCACTGCCAAGGTTACCATTCTCAATTATCCTATTTCCCTTGTGCTTCCTTATAAGCTGTTGCTGCTTGGGGAGCAATTTCAAGGTTTCCTTTTCTGTGTGTATTTATCCTTCAGTTTCCTGTTTCTTTTTGCCTCAGCTTTTGCTGTTAAAAAATTTCGCTGTTTTTACAAGAATGTGACAATTCTGAAAGTGCCTTTGGACCTTGACTGTGGTGGAAATTTTTAAACTGAGACCTGTCGGTTAGCACATTGATAAGAAGAGAATGCCTCCTCCTTTTGTGTTCTTATACAAGGTCAAGAAGAAATGTGCCGTTCAGCGTTTTTTTTTTTTTCCCCTCTTTGGGTTTTCTTCTTTGATATTGCCTCTTTGTCGAAAATCCTCCATCACTCCCATTACACCTCAGTTTGTTCAAGTTTGATTGTTAGTTAAAAATCATTTAGAATAAAATTTATTGCAGATCAGATTTCTCCCTTTTTCTTCTTCTCCATTTTGCCTTTCTCATTCCTTCTTGCACCCCTACCTCTTTTTCGCATTCTTCTTCTTGTTTGTCCTTCCCTAATTTCATCCTAAAGAAATAACACATACTTACTTCCTTCTCACATGGCAACTATACAATATATTTGGCTCTAAGGCACCAGAAATGTATGGGACACAGTCCCTATCTTGGACCAGGCTCTAGATGGGGACATGGTCTCCATCTTTAGGGATCTTAGAGTGGAGGATGGAGATAAGTAAATGGAAAAATATAATGCAGTGTGGCACGTGGCTGTTGTGCATAAAGAAGAGTGCTCAAAATGAACAAAAATAGGAATTCTAACATGTATTCTGACCAATGAATAGGAAGTTAGCATTTTGAAGAGTGGATGGGGGATGCGGTGGGCGGCTGATGTGCTTCAGGTGACATGAAGGTGAGATTTAGCTGGAAGACATTGAGGAAATTTAGTAGAGTGAAAATATAGACTATGAATGTGTGTGTGTGTGTGTGTGTGTGTGTGTGTGTGTGTGCGTGTGCGCGTGCGTGTGTTGAAAGAGATGTGGAAGAATGGCATGGAATAAGATTAGAGTCATAAAGAGTCAAAAATAAAATTTTAACCCTGATACAAGTTTTTATACCCTGCTAAAGATTATGGCCTCCTCCCTACCCCCACTCTGATTGTAGAGGGGAATAGTGAAGGTGTTAGTCATATGAATGGTGTCTCTTAAGGTTATAGCTACATATTTGGCTACAGCATAGAAAATGCATTACATTCAGTCAACAGTATTTATCAGGTACTTAATAAGTTCTAAATACTGCAAATATAGTCACGAAAAAGGCAGACACAGACCCTGACATTAGTTCCATAGGATCACAATATTCGTAGCAGGTAGTCCATTAGGAGGCTGTGGCCCATGAGAAATTTTGGTGGTCTGAACTGCAGTATTGCAATAGAGATTCAAATAAGTTTATATATTTAGGAGTTATTTAGGAAGTAGTATTAACAGAAGATGATAATTGACTGGTGGGGGCGGGTGGTGTGAGAGGAAGAAGCCATGAATCTTTAGAGACTTCCAAATGTTGACCTGCTTTCTGTTTCCTCTTTTAGTTTGACTGCCTAGTGACTTTGTGGGTGTTTCCTTTCCCATATGTCTAGTTATCAGTTTGACCAGCTGTCAGTTTTGTCCTCCCATTTGGTGGGTGCACAATGGGATGGAAAATACAATGGGTCATTGACCTCATGGCAGAGGCCATTTGCTGTATGAAAGCCATTATCAAGAATTATGCTAAGCAGCTCTTAGTGTCAGATGAGTTTTGCTAATCTGTTCATTCCTTTAGATGATATGCAGTAAAATAATAATATTGCAGGGATTGGATATAAGCAGAGAGGCAGGATGGTTGGAAAAATGAGAAAAAGTAGAATCTTATAACAAAGCTAATACTGAGGGTGCTAAGAGGAAACAAAGTCAGTAGAATGGAAGATTTAAAATGGGCATTTGGTCTACTGAGAGGGACTACTCTGTAAGATCATTTCTCTAAGAGGCTGCCTGAAGACACTAGCATCCAGTGTTACTTTGTGGATAAAGGTTTCTGGAAAATGCTGCACACTCAAATATGCCTCCTTTTTCAAAAACCTGGTTACATTTGTTGAACCCAAATTTTACAAATGTATTTGCCCTTTGTGTTTTTCATTAATACTGTATTAACATTCTGCGGAAATGACGCCTCATGGACACACCTAGGGAAATGCTACTCTAAACGAATAATGATCATAGTAAGTGTTAGCATTTACTGAGTGTTTATTATCTTCTATGCATAATGTTGAACTCTTTACATGGATTATGTAGTCTTCATACCAAGAATACTATGAGATAGATATTATTATTATCCTCATTTTAATGATAACAAAAATACCCTGACTTATTAATTTGTCTAAAGTCATATAGTCAGTAGGCAGGGAGCCAAATGTTTAACCAAGCAATCTAATCTAAAAGGTCAGACTTGTATCTTTTAGTACATTATCTTGGCATGTCACAAGAGCAAGGTCCACATAGGACTCGAAGCTGTTGGTGCCACTGAAACTCTATTCAGTCGTCTCGTGAGTGGGACTGTCTTCTCATGCACTCAAGGACCAAACATAACATGTAAATGACTGAACATCCACTAATCTCCAAGTCATTGATTCCTTATACATGCCAACCAGTGGGCCAGGTGCTTCACATGCATTGTTCCATGACACAAAAAGAAACTGAAGCAGAAGATACAGAAACCATACAAGATCACACAATTAGAAGCCAGTAGAGCCTGGACTCAAATCCAGCCAGACTCAGGAGTGAGTCCATGTTCTTAATCAACATTGCCTTCTCAACATCTGAATTAATGGGCATAACTTCCAGGCCAAGAAATGTTAAGATATCTCTATATTAAACATGCATAATATATTTATTTTTTTCATGCATTTATCAGTATGAAAGACTGCTTCTTTGATACCAGTGAGTCATATTTTTGGAAACAAAGGTGGGAGGTAAAAGCTAACTTAGAGAATTCAAGAGGAATCAGACTATGTTTGGAAGTGACCTCATGAACTTGCAGTAGAACCAAGGCAAAGGGCTGTAGGTCAAGCAAGAATGGAGTTCAGTATAGGATCTAAACCTGAGAAGGTATTGAGTGACATCTATTTTCTCTCTCTCATAAATAAATGCAGAATGATGATATTTTATATCAGTTTTGCTTACCCCATTAGCAATGTTGTAGTTAATGTAGAGATTTTAAGACTAGACAAGTCTGGGTTTGAATTTTTATTCTATCATTAAATGTTACCTCAGGGAAATTTCCGAATTTCATCATCTATAAAATGGGGATAGATATACCAATACCCTAAATTTGTTCTGAAGAGCAATTGAAATAATGTTCTATAAAGTGCTAGAGAAAGTAGGTGCTGAATTTTTATGACAGGTAGCTATCATTTTTTTTTTTTTAATAACATTTCTTTGCTTACCTGAGTTTTGTGGACTCAACTTGAAAACATTAAGTTAATATTTTTCTGTTTGCCTTTCTATTTTTCTCCTACTTCTGATAAGTACAGCATAGTGGAGTCCAACAGTAGTAAAACATCTGTGTATCTCCAGTACTCAAGATGTACAATAAGAAAGCTATTGTACCAGGTGATTTTTTAAAAAGCACATTAGAAATAATAGATTTGGAGTGACTTTATTCTGTGTAGGAATTCATCTAACTCATTTTATCTAAACTGCTTACTCTGACCATTTGACTTGGCCTTGAAGATGAAATCTTTGGGGAAAAAAAGTAAAATAAGTCTATTTAAAGATTTTTCAAACAACTGTACCTTGAATTTTGTGAATAAGTTAAATTTATATTTACATGGAGAGAAAAATGATAATATTTCCCAATTAATTTAGGCCATTGTTAAGTGAGTGAAGACTGACTGAGGCAGAATCTCTCTTATCTTTTACATCATATCAAGGTACGTTGTTTGGAAAATTTTTATTCTTTCTCTTTGTAGTTTATATACAGTGAACAGCATTTTAAATATAAGAAATGCAACTTTCAGGAGTTAAATATATTAATATGTTATGAAAAGCTTTAAATGTAGAATAATTGTAATGGAAAAGCAATGGTTTCACATACTTAGGATTTTTATAATTTTTTATTTGCAGGATGAGTAAGAGATACTTACAAAAAGCAACAAAAGGAAAACTGCTAATAATAATATTTATCGTAACCTTGTGGGGAAAAGTTGTATCCAGTGCAAACCATCATAAAGGTAAGGTCTTTTGTTTTCTTTCTCAGCTAGCTGGGATACAGACTATTGTGTTCTGTCTTCACTGGTCTGTTAATTCTACTAGATATGGGTACCTTCCCACGATTTCCTTTAAGTAAAAATGCAGGGATAGTTATCCTTAATATGGCTTTGATAGTAGAAGCATAATTATTTAAATGTTTCCAGAATAACTGCCATTTCTGCAAATAGTGTTCAAGAGTTTGGAATTTCTGGCTTTCCCCTGTCATTTACATTTTTAAGATAGTGATGTTAAAATGTTGAGTTGACCTATAATGAAGACGAGTTTCAGATTGTAGTCAGTCTTATACTGAAAGCATCTTTAATGATATATATCTTAATTATATATATACATATATATGTAAGTTTCCCTCCAGTGCTTTTTGCGGATCATACTTCTTCATGCCAGAGTTCTTTTGTGACCACCATTTGGATCTACGTCTAGTTTGAGATTTAGCAGGCTTAATTCTGCTATAGAACAGAATGCGAATATTTGTTTTACACTTGTATGCTAAGCTTGACAGATCAAATTTATGTCCTTCCTGTTCTCTTTCCTGAGTAAAAGAGTCAGTATAATTAATAACTACCTTTCCAGATGAATTAAAATGGGGTTATTTCTGAACTGTTCCTACCATAATCAAGTATTCATAACCTGAGAAGTCAATTTAGATTTTTCTGTGAAATATGATTTTACAGTTCAGTTCTCAGTCCTCCGTAAATTTTAGAGGTTAGGAACTTACTTTCATATTTTATTTTGGGGTGAAGAGGGAGTTAAGACTGCCTTGAATTCCATAACACTTAAATTTGTTATACATGTACATTTAATTAGCATTACATGGAACATTAATACCAGGAAGAGGAAAGATGTGGTGAAGGAGTGATGTCTATCAGACAAAAATCTTTTCCCTACGTTTAAGTCAAAAAGAGTCATCTTTCGAAATACGAATTTTATGAAGTGGCCCTTCATATTTCATAATCTTGTTTTCTCCCCACTGTATGTGTTTGTGTATATGTGTGTGTGATATATGTATTTATGTGTGTGTATGTGTGTATGTGTATGTATGTATGTGAGTATGTATATATACACACACATATATGTATGTATATATTTACATACATATATATGTGTGTATATATACATACCCACATACATACATGCACATACCCACACATGCATACTGATCCACACATGATATTTTATATTCTTTTATAATTGTTATTAGTGCAAATTTTAAAAGATGTGGAGCAGGACATTATTCCGCTTTTCCCAATTGGCAACAAAGAACCAAACTTAAGTACAAAGTAGTGTTAAATACTCATCTTCTAAAATAGTTGCCAAACACAGGGCCTGCTGCCTTGGGCTTAACAAGAAAGGACACATCATCCATACTATCCTGATGGATAGTTGCCCCAGTGCCCTTTCCCAGTCTATAAAAAAGAGTGAGGGAAGTGTGTGTTTTGGAAGGGAGATTTATAGTAACTGTGGTGTCAGCCTGGCAAAGCAAGGGTTCATGGTAAAGGTGCTTTTTCATCTCCAAAACTGAATGATGGCATATCTGAGGGAATCTCTTATAAAGACTGCCCCACAGTGAATATTGCATAAAATTCTTAAAACTACTTTTAAGAATTTTTAAGTTGCGTTATGGTCTATGCCATCTCCAAAACTAAGATCTTTTCTTACTTTTTGCCAAGAAAATACTTCTTGAACATAGGAGATTATACATTGTCTCAGAAAATCTACTTCAAGTGCCAAACCCAGTACATTATAGAAGGTAGGGTTTTGTGCTGTTTTGATTGTTCCATTTCTACCTGCCTCTGATATTTTTAAGGAAGATTTTAGGAAAGATTTCTTCATACTTCCCCCTTTCCTTTCTTCTCTTCTTCTTTTCTTTTTTTCCTCTTTATATTTTCCATATAAAATGCCCCTTTTGATTAAACTATTTTACACTTAAAATAAGTATAGTATACATGTACATTTTAGGACATGTTCATAAATAGAATACCAGTATGCTCACTACCCAATTGAGAAATATAGCATTTTTTAAATCTCTTGAAACAGGATATGTCTGCCATTCTGACTTCATTCCTTTGCCTCCTTACTCAAAATAATCACTATTCTAAATTTTCTGAATATAATGCCTTTGCTTTTATTTATAATTTTACCATGTACATATTATGTCCAATGACATATAGCTTAATGTTGGTCGTTATTAAATTTACGTAGTAATATTATACTGTGTTTTTCTATAATTCTCTATTTTGCTCAGCAATATATTTGTGACATTTATTGTAATTGGTGGCATATAGCTGCAGTTTATTCATTTTTTTTTACTATTGCTCCATATTTTATTATATGAAGTCACCACCATTTGTATATTTATTCTCTTGTACATGAACATTTGGTGTTCTCGTTTTGTTGTCATAAGCAATGCTTCTGTGAACATCGTCACTTCTCTCCTGGTGCCTGTGTGCAGGGGTTTCTTGAGAGCACATTCTGAGGAGCAGAACCACTGGATCCAGAGCAGGCAGATCTTCAGTCTTACCAGATTAGGACTGATGGTTTTCCAAAGTGGTCGTACTAATAAAGTCATTCAAGATATTTCCTTACTATCTTGTCATCTGCTGAATCCATATTTACATCTCTTCCTTCTGCCCGAATAGTGCTCCTTTGTGTCATATCTCTCTTTTCCCTGACTGGTCTCGCCAGAGTTGGTAACTTTTATTAGTTTTCAAAGGACCAGCTTTTGCCTTTGTTGATCCACTCATTTATATGTTCTTGTATTTCATTACTTTTTGCTCTTTTATGATTTCATTAATTTTTATTTATGTAACAAACACTTTTTGTGCCTAGTAATATATGGCAGGTACTTGTGGAGAAGTGAAAGTTCCCTGGATTTCTCAGTGCTCCTGTAGAAATCCCCAGCCTCCTGAGACTTTTTTTTTTTTTTTTTAGTTTCAAGTATACAATACATTGATTAGACATTTATACAGTTTATAAAACCATCCCCTAATTGCTCTTTCTCTCCTCTGGCTCTCCACTAAATGCATTCCCTATGCTGAGCACATACCCTGAGGATTAGATCTGTAGTCACTTGTGTAATTAATTGTTTTGATTCAAAAGGAGACTATCTCTCCAAGAGGGCTAACTGGTTGCAGCTTAAATTAGGCCTCTAGGGTAAACTCTCAAGGTGCCAGAAAGGGCGCTATCTGCCCTTGGAAAGATGTATTTACATTCCAAAAGGTTAGAGTGAGAACCTAGGATCCTTTCCAACCGATCTCAAAGAAGCAAAAGATTTTTTTTTTCCCTTTTTCAGGAGGGGAATGACTATCTCTCTCTTGCATGTAGTGGAAAAAAATCCATGTTCTCTGTCACTCTCCTATACTTATATAGCACATTTGACCTGGCTTTCATCATGGGTAAAGCTTAGGGCAAGAAAGGCTATTCACTTATATTTTTATTGAGAGTAATTAATAAGAAATCTGTATTTGATCCAGAGCACCTTGTGTGAGTATTCAAGATAGAAATAATAAACATAAATGTTAAAAATCCAGTAGCTCTGTTGTAAGAAGTTTACAGCTATCAACTCATTCAATCCTCATAACAATCTTAAGGTATGTACAATTATTAAACCTATTTTACAGATCAGAAATTAAAAAGAAAGGTTAAATAATTTATATCAGGTTGCCGAGCTAGTAACTATTAGAGGCAGGAATCATCTAGGTAGTCTTGCGCCATATGACATATATGACTAGTAGAAAATTTTTATTTATACTGTTTGGAGTTCAGTTGACTTCCTGAATCTGTGGATTGGTGTCTTTAATGAACTTCGAAAAACATTCAGGCATCGTCATCTCTTGAAATATTGCTTCTACACCACTATCTTTATTAAACTAGGATTCTGGTTAGGTGTGTGTTAACTTTCTCTTTCTGTTTTCCATGTGTTTCAGTCTTTATATTTTCTACCTTCAAGTGTCTCCATGTTTTATTCTGGAATATTTATTCAGATCTACTTTCTACCACACTAATTCTGTGTCCTCTCTGGTATAATCTGTTTTTTAATCCATATACGTTTTAATTTCATCTATTGTATACTACTATACATACTTTTTTTTTGTAAATTGGCTTGGCTTTGGATATACTTCTGTTCTCATATTTTCATTTTGTTTTCTACATTGTATAGATATCAAACTATATTGTATATCAAATTATTATGTAAATAGTTTGATTCGATGATTTTATTTTATGAAATTTTGGCATTTTCTTCCTGGTGACTCTTATTCATGACACTTTATTTTAGGGTTTGTGATTTTTAAAATTTTTGTGGGGTAATGTTCATCGTAAGCATATTTGTGAGAATTTTAAAAGCCTATGCTTAGGATGCATTCTTCCAGAGATGATTTGCATATGCCATGCGTCTTAGGTGTAGTTCTCTAGAAGCAAGGCCAAGTCAGGAATTCTCATTGATGTTATTTATTGAAAGAATGCTCTCAGGAGGAGAATGAGGGTAGCAGGATAGAGCAGGAGGTAAAAGCTAAGCACAAATAGAGTCTCAGCTGGAGAACAGCCTGGTCAGGTCCTGGGGAGTCTCTGAAACATAAATTGCCCCACAGAGTTGGTACCTTTTTGAGGCAAGATAACAGCCTCTTCTGCCCTTGCGTCCATTTGTCATTGGCTGTTGATCTATCACCCATGGGAAGGAAGAACCTTCCTGGGAAATGACCTCTCTTTAGCGGAAGGTGAGTCTCCAAACAAGGGAGGAGCTGGGAATTATAATTTGCTAACATTTACAGTAAGGGGGGGAAAGGTGCACAGTGATAAAAAAGGATCTTGGTAATGAATCATCAGCTATATTCCACTGCAGTCCACTCCTTATGCCCCTCAAATCTGCTTGCTTCTCATTTAAGTTCACTCAATCCAGCCAAAGCTTATCAAAGATTCTGGTTAGTTAGAATTTATAAGGAAATGTATTTGAGTAGGGATAGTGAGATCCCCACTAATGCAGTTGGTACCAAGACCATTATTGATACTCATTTTCTGGCCACTCCCTTAGCCATTTTAGATTCCCCTCTCCTTCAGCTAGCACTTCTACTTTTAAAGAGGCTTGCCCGATGTTTTACCCAGATGTCATACCTGAGGATTCTCAGCTTTGGATTATCATGCTCTTGATGCCATGGTTGTTGTACTTAGCAATTTATACAGTTATAACTGGGCATAGGGATGCCAAGAAATGCCCTAGTGGATCATCTGAGAGCCTAACATATTCTTCCCTGCCCCAGTACATTATCATTAGGGTCATTTGTCCCATGAATATCTAACTCCTTTTGTTTCTTGCTGATCTATGAGGCTGACCAGGCAGCAGCTGTAGCTTTATGTCTAGCAGGACTTTTACTGTTTCCCATGGCAAAGCATTCTATTTCTGAGAACTAGTACTCCTAGTCTCATAGTCTATTGATACTTTTCACAGGAATATTTTAGACTGGATAATTCCAACAGAAAATTTGTTTTACTCAGTAATTTTCAAGTACATACACTAAGGGCTGAGGATATAGCAGTACATAAAAAAGGCAAAATCTTGTTTTTATGGAGCTTTTGTTTCAGAAGTGGAAAGATAGATAATAAAAAGAAAAACAAAACAGTTTTATAGTATAAATGCTATAAAAATAGAGGAGGAAAGAAGAATAAAAAGGATTCAAGAGAAATCACAATTTGTTTTATTTATTTATTTATTTATTTATTTTAGGTGAGGCAACCCTTGGTTGACCTCACGGATTGCAAGGACCTTTCAGCTTATAATCCTTTATTTTTTTATTTTTTACACCTACAGCACCTGGTCTTCCTAGGTGGTCTCCCTTCCAAGTACTAACCAGGCCAGACCCTGCTTAGCTTCCGAGATCAGACGGGATTGGGCTTGTTCAGGGTGGTATGGCCATAGACGAGAAATTGCAATTTTAAATAAAAACCTTTGGGCGAGACCTAAAGTTTCCAATAGAGCCAGTCATGAATATACTTGAGAAGGCAACGCAGCAGTAAGTATGAATGCTTTCAAGTAGGAGCATGCTTGGGGACCATGCGAAATGGCCAGAAGGATGGTGTGCACAGAGGACAGCATGAAAAAAGGGAGAGGTAAGAGATTAGGTCATTACAGAACAGGTGAATGTAGGAGATGAAAGAACAGAATAAATAGCTCTTCAAAATACCAATGCAATGGCATTGTACTCTCAAGGGCAATCATATGCCGAATTGTGTTATTCTGTTTTTTAAACACGATATAAAAACACCTGTGGAAATCCAGAGCATTTGGATTTGAAAAAATGAGTTATCTAAAAATCAGAAAATGCCACCTGCTTAATAAAATCTTCTGGGCTTTGGGAGCTAAAAATCCCTCACACACGACGCATACTTTTATTTCTCAAACTGCCTCTGAGCTTCAGTCCTGAATTCTCACAATCGTTTCTAGCCGGGCATTTGGGGAAGGGATAGTGATTAGCTCAGAGCATTGTGATAGTCAGTCAGAAAGTATAAGCAGTATTTCCCCCTTGGAAGCAATTATATTAGGTACAGTTTTAGATATTGGGGATCAGAGAGAAAACATTTCAGTTTAGGACTCCAAGCTCCCAACAAAAAAATATATTCGTTAATCTCATATGGCTGATGTGTTTTCTTGCCTTTTCTTCCTCTATCCATCATCACATCCAAACTAAATCTTGAAAGAATGAGTTGTCATTGGATATTTGTGCTGGAAAAAGATCTGTATTTAGTGTGAACTATACAGGTAAGGTGTATACACAAGATATACACCAAAAAACAAAAAAAGTTCACTTGATTAGCTAAGATTGAATATATGTTATGTTCATTGTCATACAAGGTAATTACTAATCTGAGTTTGAAACTTTTGATTAAATGGACTTTTTTTCTTTCAAAGAAAAACAAAATTTAAAATAAGATGATTTTTAGTTCAAAGCCTAGATGAAAAGCAGTCATTTAATTTTTTGGTAGCTCTTTATTTGTTGGTTGGTTCATTTGATAGTTTGTTCATTTATCCAATCGACTGTTCAGGAAACAAAATATATATTGAGTATATATATTGAGTGTCTGTTAAGTGTTGGTCCAGTTCTGGAAATATAAGTGACCAAAACAGACCTGATTCATGCCCTATGGAGCTTATAGTATAGTTAGGAAGGAATCCATTAATCTGATAATCAGAGAAATATTTAATTATAAATGGCATTAAAGTGCTATAAAGATAAAATTTCAGGATAAGAGTATATAAACTATAAATGGATAGGAAGGGATCATGGAAGTCTTTTCTAGGGATCTGAAAAGGGAGTAGAAGTTATGTAGACATAATTCTCTGGAGCTAAAAGAAGTCAGTGTCTGGAGGGCAAAAGGCAACGAGGATTACGGTGTACAGTTAGCTGAGAGAGGTGGCTGGGGCAGATCCTTTGGGGCCATGTCCAGTACGCTGGTTTTCTTACAGTTAAAATTGTTTAATCCAATTTAGCTAGGATATTACTAGGTTCTCCTAGGCTGATTTGTAGCCAACTATGTTGCACATTGAAGTTTAAGAACCCCGATTTATAATTCACACTGTTTTAAGGACCCTGTTTATTAAAAAAATTGGATTAAAAGGCTAAGAAAAAAAAATGGCTATAACATAAACTGACTCTATTTTGGACTTTTAGCAATATGTTATATGATACATTTTATTGAATTTTCAAAATAACATGTTTATTTGAGAACTTTGGAGAGAAGGAAAAATATCAAGTAGAGAAATCAAGTCACACATCATTCTTCCACACAGAAATTATTAGATGGCATTTGGGCATTTTTTTTTAATCTAGTTTAATTTATGAACATATTAAACATTTTGAGATCTTGGTGTTCACTCACTTATCTAATTATTCATACATTTATTGACATGGACTCGGTATGAGAGAGACTATGCTGTTCTGAGCTGATGATTCTGCTTTAAATTAATCAGATAAATTTCCTGGAATTTACCTTTCCACATCCTGATTTTTTTCTTCTCTTTAAGATATTTCACTCACATTTACAGAATAGTGCATAAAATCCATATGTATGCTCAAAAGAATAATTATAAGGCAAACAACTGTGCAACTACCAACCAGGACAAGAAATAGAGTATTGTCAACTCCTCAAAGATCCTCATTCCTTTCCAGTATTTCAGCCCCTCCTCCCACAGAGGTACCGCCTTTCCTGACTTCCTATGACTGAAAAATAGAGTATTGTTTTGTCTTGTTTTTTAATTTTGTAAAAATGGAATGCTACTATGGACATTTTTTTTTTCAGTGTGATTTGCTTTTTACTGTCAACATTTTCTCTTGAGATTCATTCATGTTGTGATATAGGATCCCATCGTATGAATAGACTGTGATGTATTTATCTTGTACTATTGATGAATTTGGGTCTTTGCAGTTTGTTGTTATTGACAGTGCTGCTGTGGACATTATTGTATGTGTGTTTTGATTTGCATGTGCAAAATTTCCTCGGGGTATATTTCAAAAAATGGAACTTTGTAGGTCATATGATAAGCATATGTTCAACTTCACTTTTTTTCCCCCACTTAGCAGTAAAATTAGCAGTAAATGATGTGTATTTATACTATATCTAAAAACTATCCATAAACACACATTTTAATAGGGGCATGAAAAAACATTATAATATGCCCTAAATTACTTAAGGAAATCTTCATCGTTAGATTTTTTTGAGATTTTGTTTGTGAATACTAATATTAAAACACGTATAATAATTGTTGTTTACATTTAATATTAATCAATTAAATTTATTAATACATTTTGTTCATATTTAATTTCTTTATATAGTTAACAAAAGAATTTCTGAGGTCAGAGATTGAAATGGTTACGTTCGTATCATTCAACACTCACTCAGGAAAAAGGAAATCGCACTTGGGTAGTTTAAATTAGGGAACTGGTTACAAAAGGGCTGAAGGAAGAAACACGGAACTGTGATACTACCACCCAGATGTTGATAACTGCAGAAAGCTATGACTACCTCTCGACCTGGAGCAAAAAGAAAAGCAGTGTTACCCAGAGTTCCTGATTGTGTTTGCTGCTGAGTTTGCTGAAGAGCTACTGCTGCTTTAGGAATCACTTCCACTGGCACTGAGCGTGCAGTCTGGAACCAATTCTGTCTTGAAATTTCAAGAGCTTGGGAGATTGAATGCCTCTAGACTCTGCTAATGCTGCTAAAGCCCACAGGCATCTACATTATCCTCCGTTAGCACTTCTTAAGCCAGAAGCAAAAAAAAAAAAAAAAAAAAATGACTTCTTCCTTCCTTTGGTCTTCCGTTTTTTTATGAGTACCTTCTTTCAAGAAGCAAACTCCAAGATGAGATTCAGTGTGCAAGAAATTTTGGGGGA
>NW_011889326.1:76814-85304 GCF_000151845.1 Pteropus vampyrus | reverse complement strand
TACAGAATAGTGCATAAAATCCATATGTATGCTCAAAAGAATAATTATAAGGCAAACAACTGTGCAACTACCAACCAGGACAAGAAATAGAGTATTGTCAACTCCTCAAAGATCCTCATTCCTTTCCAGTATTTCAGCCCCTCCTCCCACAGAGGTACCGCCTTTCCTGACTTCCTATGACTGAAAAATAGAGTATTGTTTTGTCTTGTTTTTTAATTTTGTAAAAATGGAATGCTACTATGGACATTTTTTTTTTCAGTGTGATTTGCTTTTTACTGTCAACATTTTCTCTTGAGATTCATTCATGTTGTGATATAGGATCCCATCGTATGAATAGACTGTGATGTATTTATCTTGTACTATTGATGAATTTGGGTCTTTGCAGTTTGTTGTTATTGACAGTGCTGCTGTGGACATTATTGTATGTGTGTTTTGATTTGCATGTGCAAAATTTCCTCGGGGTATATTTCAAAAAATGGAACTTTGTAGGTCATATGATAAGCATATGTTCAACTTCACTTTTTTTCCCCCACTTAGCAGTAAAATTAGCAGTAAATGATGTGTATTTATACTATATCTAAAAACTATCCATAAACACACATTTTAATAGGGGCATGAAAAAACATTATAATATGCCCTAAATTACTTAAGGAAATCTTCATCGTTAGATTTTTTTGAGATTTTGTTTGTGAATACTAATATTAAAACACGTATAATAATTGTTGTTTACATTTAATATTAATCAATTAAATTTATTAATACATTTTGTTCATATTTAATTTCTTTATATAGTTAACAAAAGAATTTCTGAGGTCAGAGATTGAAATGGTTACGTTCGTATCATTCAACACTCACTCAGGAAAAAGGAAATCGCACTTGGGTAGTTTAAATTAGGGAACTGGTTACAAAAGGGCTGAAGGAAGAAACACGGAACTGTGATACTACCACCCAGATGTTGATAACTGCAGAAAGCTATGACTACCTCTCGACCTGGAGCAAAAAGAAAAGCAGTGTTACCCAGAGTTCCTGATTGTGTTTGCTGCTGAGTTTGCTGAAGAGCTACTGCTGCTTTAGGAATCACTTCCACTGGCACTGAGCGTGCAGTCTGGAACCAATTCTGTCTTGAAATTTCAAGAGCTTGGGAGATTGAATGCCTCTAGACTCTGCTAATGCTGCTAAAGCCCACAGGCATCTACATTATCCTCCGTTAGCACTTCTTAAGCCAGAAGCAAAAAAAAAAAAAAAAATGACTTCTTCCTTCCTTTGGTCTTCCGTTTTTTTATGAGTACCTTCTTTCAAGAAGCAAACTCCAAGATGAGATTCAGTGTGCAAGAAATTTTGGGGGAAAGCACTTTTGAAGTACAAAGGCGGAGGGAGCAGGAGTAGATAGAGGTGAACCTTCAGATCTTGAAGAAACTCTGTGAAAGAAGAGAAGGTAGGAAGGAAGGAAGGTTGAATAGGAAGAGCCTCAAACTTCAGCACAGTTTTGAAAAAAGTCTTGGCCAGGTCAGTTTGGAGCCTTTGAGCAAAGCTTGCCCATTGGAGAGAGTCCAACAATGGACAGGCTGTAGTATTTGTGCCACGCTCAGACACTGACTGGTAGCAGCCCAGGGAAAGTGTGGCCTTGGCGAGAGCCTGTGATGCGTCCACAGGTGTGGCAACTGGAGGCCATCAGTCAACTACGTTCTTTGCAAGGTTCTTCTGAGAGAGATCTAAGCACACATCTTTATGGTTGCCACACTCTATGGGCAGAATCTAACCAGAAACCAGATAGAAAGGGAGTCTTAGAAATCTAAGTATCTAAGTATCTAAGCTTTCATTCCCCTTCAATACAGAGAGGAATACAGAAAGATAAATACTGAAAAAAGAAAATGGCAAATATCTGTCACTGGAATACATATCATCTAATTACTTTTTATTCCCTTACAGAGATATATAAAACTTCATTTCACCACTCTGAAAATAGTGGCTACTAATATTCCTTCCTCATGTGTATCCTGTTGGAATTCTGTTCTCAGAATATAGGTAGGACATTCTGAAGGTATAGCTGGTTCTATTAGTCCCTTCGTTTCTTCTCAGTGTTTGTGGAAGCTGCTTCGATAGGCACTAGATACATGCATCTAATTTTGGACTTGGTACGGCTTCTATTCTAGGTGTCTAAGACATTTCCATCTTCTTCCGGATCCTGCTGCCAGCTAAGGCAAGGGAGAATACCATTATCCTTCTGGTTTTCTGTTTGTCCTCTCAGAGCAGCTGCTGTTTCATTCTGAAGGCTCAGAAAGCATTCCTCACGGCACGCTCCCCATTCCACAGCTTGCTCTTGCTCTCTTCCTACTTGTTCAAGCCAGAGTCTTTGGAGTCATCCCTGATACCTTTCTTGCCATCTTATCCAATCACTTGTAAAATTCTATTCATTTTAATTCCTAATTGTCTTTCAAATTTGAACATTGTTCTCTACCTCCATGGCCTTAATCTTCTTGAAATATTGCAGTTCTCCTCTTACTCGAATTTCCCAACTCTAATCAGCTCTACACACAGCTGCTGAAGTGAATTTTTAAAAATATATATTTGATAATTTTACTTCTCTGTTGAGACACCTTAAGGTAAAGTTCAAAACTTGTAACATGGTTGACAAAGCCCTGTGTGATTTGTCTCTCGTCCTCTTCTCAGGTACCTTCCCTCTTACTCAATATGATACAGGTACATTGTCTTTTGCAGTTTCTTGAAGGTGCTGCGCCCCTTTATACCATGTTTCCCTCTGTGCTTTTTGCATTTTTTTGCTTTGTCTAGCTAACTGCAAGCCATCATTCAGTCTATTATCTCCCTCAGAAAGCTTTTCTTATCCTTCTTGGTTAGTTTCTCTCTTATATGATCACATAGAACCTTGTACCCTTTATGTCTCTTATCACTATTATAATTAATTATGTGTATAATTATTTCTTTTTAAAATTTTATTTATTATTATTATTTATGCCTATAACACCTGGTCTTCTTAGGTGGTCTCCCATCCAAGGACTAACCAGGCCCGACCCTGCTTAGCTCCTGAGATCAGACATTGAGCTTGTTCAGGGTGGCATGGCCGTAAACCATGGACTGTGGTTCCACTGGGGCTATTTAGATATATCTCAGACAAGATATATCTAAAAAGCTCCTTAGATATATATATATCTAGATATATATTTTATTTAATACATATATTAAATATTCTTTTTAATATTCTTTTCCAAATGTGTATCTCTAGATATATATATATATCTATCTAAGGAGCTTTTTAGATATATCTTATAGCTATCTAGATATATATATATCTAAGGAGCTTTTTAGATATATCTTGTCTGAGATCAGACAAGATTGGGCACGTTCAGAGTGGCATTGCTGTAGTCCCTTGGAATTTTAATAACACAGATATACTATATCTGTTAATGTGCTATATGTATATCTGTGATTTATAGATAAAGAGAGATGTTTTCACTTCCCATGAACCAGTTTTCACCCCCTCTTGGGTCACCTTTGTTGAAAATGCATGACCCAGAATTAGTCAATTTTTGTTACTATATAGTACCTGTTTCATAGTACCACTATTTTTTTCCTGCCATTAATTATCATTTATAAAAATCCCTAATAACCTATCAAAATAACAGACCTTAAAGACTTGAAGGAGCTAATATAATCCACTAGATCAATAATTTACATTTTAATGAGTTCGCATGACAAAATATTTGAGGGAGAAAGTTCTTTCATATATCTTACAATTATTCATATCTTTCCATGAGTGTTATAAAAAAACAGATGCTGGCCTACTGAAGTACTTAAATTTTTGCTCAATCACACCAGGCTTTTAGTCTTGGTCATGTGAATGCCTTTCTTATCAAGTCACTAAACCATACTGTTCTATAATTTTTATAATACAAGTTGTCAGGCCACTGGAAATATTTTTTATTTCTTCTATAGTTTCTACTTTTTCATAATGTGAGTTTCATTTCTGTATCATTAATGTTTTGGGTGGCTCTATAATAGGAAGTCATTTACTTAGTAATTCAAATCTGGTGATGACACTTGGATTTAATAAAATAAACAGGACACAAGACTGGATATTAATTACCAAGCAAAATGACTGCTTAGCTGATCACTCACAACGAACATGTCTACTTTCTCAAATAATTTGTTTATAATTTCACAATGAGTATGGGAGACTGCATATGTAAGATAAATAAATTGAAAGACTAATTTGAAATGGTGCTTAAGATACTTATACGATCAGAGTGGTGAAAAGAGAAGAGAATTTGGAGTCATGAGAACTTAGGATTTGAGGTGAATGCCCTTGGGTGAAATACATTACCTCTGAATTTTTAGTTTTTTTAATCTATAAAATAGTAATCTGTGTTAATTTTCTTAAATCAGCTTGATATAGACATAAAAGAAAAATGATAATACATAGGAAATTGAAAGTGCCATAAAATGTAAGTTATTATAGTTTCTACTATATGCAGAAATTTAAATTTTACCGAAAATACTTTTATAAATATTGATAGTTTTGAAAGGCATTTCTTGGGAAATAAAATTAAAGTTTGAGTGATATAGGGAACAATTTCTTGCTTTTGAAATATACAATACATATAATAATTAGCTCCTTAATTCTTTGCCCACACATGAAGTTAATATTCTTTTCCAAATGTGTATCTGTAGGAGTATTTTGAGGAAACTGAGCATTACCTGTTAGTAGGAAAAGAATCGAGCTGTTTTGTAATGTATTTTTAAGTTATAACTAGTTCACCGGAAGGTTAATGGTGAGAAAATCAATCAAATGAACAATTTTTTTTTTTCTGATTTGAAGCAAATTGCATTGGAGTTATAAAGAGAAATGAAACTCAACTATAGATAAAAGTGACAGCTCCACTAATAGAGGATTCAGGGAGAAAACATGTTAGAATGCCATTTTAATAAGTTATTAGGTTATTTGTGTAGTAGTTATAGCCTATGTGTTATTTTCTAACTCTGTAAATGTCTTATCTTAAAATATATATTACCTAAGTACAATCACCCTTACTGTTGTTGTTTCTAATATTGTTATAAAACACTATAGCAAATACTCTTCTAGAATGCTAGGGCTAGGAAGACCTTGAGGTCAAAGACAGGTGAAACATTTTTTTCTTAGCTATAACATTTTTTTCATATATATATGTATACGTATTCCTAAAATAAACATTAAATAAACTTTGTAAGTGAGTTCATTTAAAAAACAAAGAAATTTCAGTCTTTTCAGGTCAGTCATGTTGTCATGTGAGTAATTATAACTTAACTTATACACTTTACATATAATTGGCTTTTTCAAAATAATTTATACATATCAAATATTGAAGACGATTAATTTTCAGAAATGATATCAAATTCTCATTGGTTTCTTTTCTTCCAAATATTTTGTTTCCTGGTAATTTATCATTCATTTATTCAGAAATATGTCAAGTATTTATTTTATGCCAGAGATACTACTTAGACACCGAGAGACCTTTAAATGAATTAGATAATTGTGCTCTCAAGGAATTCATCCACTAAACCTCCCCCCGCCAAAACACACTCGTGTAGTAAAAGTGAACACATCAGTATTTAATAAAATCTTACCTATTCAAAAACAGATAAGGACAAAGCATGTGCATATGCATAATAACAACAAATGCAGAAATGATAGAGACAAGTCCATCTTAATGTTGAAAAAAATTAGAATTACTAGGAAGTACATAAATATGTATCACCCTGAGAGGGTTAGTGAAAATAGGAGCTGACATGTTGTAGTGGATAAGTAAAGGACTTGTTTGGGAGGGAAAGTGTAGGTGGTTGAAAGGCAGCTAAGAGAAGTATGAGAAATCTGTGTGGGAAGTAAGAAGTAAAGGATGACTGCAAGCTATGATCACAAAATAAATTGTTTGATGAAATACCCTTGGGAGATGAACTGGAGTCTAGTTTTAGAGTAACAGCTTGAATTTAAAATTGCAGAACTTTCACCATTTAACAGTTGTCAAAATCTCCTTATATTTTTATGGAAGACATTAAATGCCTCTATCAAAATGTGACTGTCATTCTCAGAGCTGTCTTTGGTTAGGCAGTTGTTTCAGGTTGTAATTCTAGTTCTCATTTAGTCACAAATCAATTTAATTTCAACTGAAATAATATTTAATTTAATTTCAATTGAAATAATATTCAAGTTACATAAAGACAATATCTCTAATTAAGTCAACCTTTGTGCCATGGAAACATTTAAAAACAGTTGTTTATGGTTTTCTTTCTTGAATTTGTTTTGGGGTTTTGATTTTATTTATTGGAGTACAGAGTTCTCAAATAAACTTTTCAGAAATTTTCTCAATGAAAATGCTGTATCACCTTGGTAAAAATACTAGAATGATTCCCTACTCATTTTTCAGAGGTATTTTTGAACTTGAATCTAATCATTTCAAAAAATATTGTTGGAAGTGCAAAAGTATATTTGATCAAAAGAAAAATTGAGCCCCAAATCTTAATAACTTGAAGAAAATATGCTAAGAAATATGAGAAGTCAAACCACAATAATATTTAAAACACATTAATAAATATAGAAAAAATGTCTATCTATTTGGTATTTCAGACATGCAATGACAGCACCTGTGAAGATATTCTAAGATCTTACTATTGATCAGTCCTAGGATGACCATTTTTCAAGACTGACTTTTTTTTTAGCTGAAGTTTGATATTTCAAAAAGAGCATAGATTCCCAATCTGTGCTCTAAATATATTATTTTTATTTCAAAATGTAGACTGATAGTACTTTTAATATTATCTCGCAGAATGGATTAAAAGCTTATTTTATATAACGAATTCTGCGGTTAGTTCAACACAACCATTTCATTGTAGTATTAGTGAAGGAATTATGGTCTTGTAAAATGAAATTAGGCAACCATTTATTCTATCGATAGGAACATCCTGGACTCTTTCCATGTTGTGTATTATACTTTTTGTATTTTTATAGAACCTTGTTTTGCAGATTTTTTTCTGAGAGTGCTTGTGGTAAAGGCCTTTAAACTTCAGAGTTATCAAATGATCACTTATGCCCCTGGATCCACTGAAGCACTTTAAAATGTTAGGTTGTAATTTCGAATGCTGAGATATTTTCTTTGAAAATGAGTAGTCTTCCCAGAAGGGTACTAACCTAGCTCATCCCTCTAAGGGATTTTCTTTAATGTCTCAAAATCTTTTTTTTCTCAAAGCCTTAATACCAACTCTGTATAGGGAAAAATTCTGTGCTAAAGATCCTGTTCTTGTTAACAAAGCAAAAGTTGATTGTGGAGTCAGTCACATGTTTCATGATAGGATGTTTCAAGGTCTCTCTGTCTCTTGTCCTGTCCTTACAAGACAATGAGAAGCTTTGGGCTTGGGATATTGGGTGCTAGAATCTGGAGGCGACCAAACCCCGGAGCATATTTGGAATAATTTTCTTTGAATTTTAGATAGTCTGTCTGTATTATATTAACAAATAAATACACACTGTTTGTATACTTCTAAGTTTTGTGATACCGCGAGATGAGATTGCTTTGTAGAGTGTTTGCAAGTCAGACAACACAATACCATCTAGGGATGAGAAGACAGCCAGTTATCTATCGGACAAAGATGATTTTCTATGAGCTAATAATGGATTCTCACATGGCTAATAATTGTTCATGAGTCATGCTTTCTAGTTAATTTGTTACTCTCTGTAACTGTGTTTGTGATATTTTGTTGAAGCACAGTGACTTCTTATTTTAGCAGAACAAAATTATTTCTGTTTACTTTCATTACAAATTAGATCATAATGGAAATCTCTGGGTGTAACGAGCTTTAAAATCCCTTAAAAAAAAAAAGATCCATTTTAACCTAAATTATTACTTAGGACCTTAATCTTGGTAATATAAATTTTTGTATCTCAATAACCATTAGAAAGTATGTATAAAATGCTGCTTTCTTTTGTGCTATTATAACAATAAAGCAAACTTTTCCTTTTATTTTGACAAATGACTGCATGTATATGATTCAGTTCTGAATGTTGAAACATTGAAACTCTACTTGACCAGACTTCAGTCTTGCTGAAAATGCCTTGAAATATTTTTTCAGAAAACCACTTAGATAAGAATCTTTTACAAACTGGAGATGTTTGCCACTCGGTGTCAGTCTTATGCTCAAGGTTGCAGTACTTCTTTATTGGCTAAAATATAAAAACAGTTTAAAGTGGAATTCTCATGAAGTCTCATTTAGCTGTTCTAGGGAAAATTATTAAATGAATAATGAGAAAGTACAAGTTTATAAAACTCTCATCATTTAAAGTACACCTTATTGCAATAATCTACATTTCTACAGAAATTATTAAACCCTTTTAGAATTACTTCTTATAAGCCAAGTATGTATTATTTTTCCAGTATTATTAACACAACATTTTCTCTTCTCAAGTAACCAATTAACCTAGAATTTTCAAGATTAAAAAAATACTTA
>NW_011889326.1:73185-75499 GCF_000151845.1 Pteropus vampyrus | reverse complement strand
GTTTTGCAGATTTTTTTCTGAGAGTGCTTGTGGTAAAGGCCTTTAAACTTCAGAGTTATCAAATGATCACTTATGCCCCTGGATCCACTGAAGCACTTTAAAATGTTAGGTTGTAATTTCGAATGCTGAGATATTTTCTTTGAAAATGAGTAGTCTTCCCAGAAGGGTACTAACCTAGCTCATCCCTCTAAGGGATTTTCTTTAATGTCTCAAAATCTTTTTTTTCTCAAAGCCTTAATACCAACTCTGTATAGGGAAAAATTCTGTGCTAAAGATCCTGTTCTTGTTAACAAAGCAAAAGTTGATTGTGGAGTCAGTCACATGTTTCATGATAGGATGTTTCAAGGTCTCTCTGTCTCTTGTCCTGTCCTTACAAGACAATGAGAAGCTTTGGGCTTGGGATATTGGGTGCTAGAATCTGGAGGCGACCAAACCCCGGAGCATATTTGGAATAATTTTCTTTGAATTTTAGATAGTCTGTCTGTATTATATTAACAAATAAATACACACTGTTTGTATACTTCTAAGTTTTGTGATACCGCGAGATGAGATTGCTTTGTAGAGTGTTTGCAAGTCAGACAACACAATACCATCTAGGGATGAGAAGACAGCCAGTTATCTATCGGACAAAGATGATTTTCTATGAGCTAATAATGGATTCTCACATGGCTAATAATTGTTCATGAGTCATGCTTTCTAGTTAATTTGTTACTCTCTGTAACTGTGTTTGTGATATTTTGTTGAAGCACAGTGACTTCTTATTTTAGCAGAACAAAATTATTTCTGTTTACTTTCATTACAAATTAGATCATAATGGAAATCTCTGGGTGTAACGAGCTTTAAAATCCCTTAAAAAAAAAAAGATCCATTTTAACCTAAATTATTACTTAGGACCTTAATCTTGGTAATATAAATTTTTGTATCTCAATAACCATTAGAAAGTATGTATAAAATGCTGCTTTCTTTTGTGCTATTATAACAATAAAGCAAACTTTTCCTTTTATTTTGACAAATGACTGCATGTATATGATTCAGTTCTGAATGTTGAAACATTGAAACTCTACTTGACCAGACTTCAGTCTTGCTGAAAATGCCTTGAAATATTTTTTCAGAAAACCACTTAGATAAGAATCTTTTACAAACTGGAGATGTTTGCCACTCGGTGTCAGTCTTATGCTCAAGGTTGCAGTACTTCTTTATTGGCTAAAATATAAAAACAGTTTAAAGTGGAATTCTCATGAAGTCTCATTTAGCTGTTCTAGGGAAAATTATTAAATGAATAATGAGAAAGTACAAGTTTATAAAACTCTCATCATTTAAAGTACACCTTATTGCAATAATCTACATTTCTACAGAAATTATTAAACCCTTTTAGAATTACTTCTTATAAGCCAAGTATGTATTATTTTTCCAGTATTATTAACACAACATTTTCTCTTCTCAAGTAACCAATTAACCTAGAATTTTCAAGATTAAAAAAATACTTACGGGTCATATACTCTAACTACTAATCAATGTATGACTCCCTTCAATAATACTCCTGACCAGTCTTTAACTTTTTCTATACATTACCACAGTTTCTTACTTCACAAGTTCACCTATCTCATTTTTCGAAACATAAAATATGAACTTGTTTGAAAGTTTTGTCTCATGTACTTATATATTTATACATGAGCTTACTTGTTTATGTGTATATATGCATCTACTTCCATAATTAAAAGTAATAACATGTGCTGAATAACATCAACCAATTAAAAATAGATAACAGGGAATCACATGATTATTTCTTTTGTGCAATGGTCCCTTAAATATTTTCAGACACCTGTCTTCTCTTATCTAGACCTCTTTGCTTTAGAATTAACATCTCTCAACTTTTTCAATTAATTTTCAAAAAACAGGCTTTTACCTTTATGATCCTTTGAGTACTTACCTCTGTGTATTACAGATTAAATATGGACTACCTAAAGTAGCATAAAATGGGAAACACAATGTTCTGAATTTTTTGTATTGCTTTTTCTGCAATTGTTTGGTCAATCTCACTTTTCTGGCTTCTCCAAATATAATTTTCCCAGAGTCCCACTGCTTTCTAAATGGTGTACCAACTTTGTTTTAAGAACAGAGTAAAATAGAGTAATTCAGCAAATAGACTTAGGGGTCTCAGATTTGTAGTAATAGGCAGAAAAGATTTTTCTGAAGTAATCTTTCATGATTGCCCTCTTCTTCCTCATGTGCTTTTAGTGAGGTAAAATTTGTTCTGAAGTTCTCCTGCAAGGCCTAAAGAACATATTCGGATACAAAGGCAACCTTTCCCATA
>NW_011889326.1:37470-73135 GCF_000151845.1 Pteropus vampyrus | reverse complement strand
TTTTTTTCATTTTTGATGAAATTAAAATGTCATAAAATATTTAGGACATTTTATGCTTTGAGATTTCTGAAAAATTAAGTACCATCTGAATTTTCCAGTCCTAGAATAGAATATATGTTTTAGTTTGAGTTCTAGAAGGTATTTCACTGAGTCCATTGAGACTTGACATAAGAATCCTCTAAATGGACTCATTATAAAAATCTTACAAACCTGAATAAACTCAGGTTCTTAACATGGCCTCTTATTCTTTGTACATATTTATGCATTCTATTGTTTGGAAATTGAAAATTTCAGACATTTCAGAGGATTTGTACCTGATACCAAGAACAACAGAGTTCAACTTTTAAAAAAATCAAGAAGACACTGCTGAAATAGCATCTGTAATTAGAACGAAGGTACTGAGTTGCATTTGATGTTGGCCATTTGATCTTCCCCAAACAAAGAGCAAGGTACCCCATGTGGGAGAAGCTCTTCAATTGAGCAAACTGGACTATATTTTGTTTTCTTCTTTTTCCTCCTATCCTTATTCCCTGTGTGCTTTAGAAACCGATGTAGGTGACGGAGAAGATTCATTATATGATATAAAGTATGATTATTTTCTACACACCTTTGAACCATGAGCGAAAAACATGGCATTAAAACCCTCTGGTATTTTCTTTAAAGCTTAAGTTTTATCTGGCACAGACCAGTCTTTATACTGAGGTTAAGGAACTCAAATCATGACTTGGTTAATCCAGACTCTATTTGGCCTACTACCTTTCTTTATCATCTTTCTTGACCAATTTGGATACCCTACTTATCAGCGAGTTGGTTTTTTAACTTACTTTCTACTCTTTGAATCAGCCTCATTCTTAAGAAGTGTACTGGCTTGAAACAGGTTCTTCTAAAATAGGAAAAGAAGTCTTATTTTGACTATTCAAACTTTGAATAAAAGGAGTAGCCTTGGACCTAATATAATGTAACTGTTCATCCAGGGTCTGCTCTCACTATGGTTGTACACTGTCCGTGGCAGGTATAGTATTCATGGACCATATTTACACTGGGGTTCACCTGCTGCTACAAGCAGACTGTGGCCTGACCTCTCTCTAGTGTTGATACTTGCTTCAGCAAAAAAATTGCATATGTCTAATGCCCTTCGTACATTAGGTACTCCATCAGTCTTTGTTGAATTAAAGAGGCTTTGTATCAGTATAAGATATTTTTACAACTTGAGATCTTGACTCTTTTACACTGATGGTTGACCTTGATTAGCCTTGATTTCTGCCACGTCTATAATTTTTGGCTTCTGACTGCTGGCCTTGGCCTTATTTAAGTTCCAAATTTCTCACATGACTTCTGTTTCTGGTCTTTTAAGTGTCGGTCTACCACTATCCTTACTTTCCTACTATCTTGTATGACAGTCTCAGAAGAGAAACTGATTTAAAACCCTATAGAAAAGAAACAGGTCATTGTTTTCCTTTGCTCCTTTACTAGATGGTTGGTCAGAAAATAGTACATTTTTTTTGTTTGTTTAACTGGAGATCTTGAATATTTAAAAGAGTGAACGACCTTTAGGAAAAGAAAAAGCCTGAAAAATTTCTAAAGTATAATAGATACTGAAGATAACAAGCTGCGTTGGGAGTTACCTTAGAAACACAGAAAATTCCCTGGCAACTGGTATCAAATTGTTTTGCTCTACACCTGAGATTTTTTTTTTTGTCTGGCTCATTGTGTCATCTCTCAACTAGTCCCTTTTAGTAAGGATTCTATTCCTAGAAGCTGTGCAGCTTATTGTCTACTCTTTTGTTGTAGGGTATATATTGCAAGTTATCATGTATATAAAATTAAAGGAAGGTTTGTCAAGGAACAATGGAGGTAGATGTTTAATATATGCAGCATTATAACCTAAGTAGATTTAAGAAGTTTTAAACTATGTGAGGTTGCTTCCTTGTGTCAGTCAAACTGACTGGTTGTGAAACATGCCAAATAACATTATCACTGATTTATCACACTCTCGATATAAATATGCAGGCACAGTGAAATACAGAACTGAGGCACTTCAGGCACATATATAAAAATAGACTTGAAGCATATTAAGTCAGAATTAACCTAAAAATGCCACTGCTTCCCACTTCACAATACGCCGAGTCACAACTCTGTGTTTTGTTAACTTGGCTACTGCAACTTTGCACTCAGGTTTGAATCACTGCCCCTCTGCGAACAGCAAGATCTTACTCCTCCATTATTATCTCTGCTAGCCTTGCCCCTTCCTGAGTTCTCTGCTTCAGACATCCTGAGAGTCTGACCCATGGATATTCCATATGCTCTCACAGCTCTAGATCTTTGCCTATAAATCTCCTTCTACCTGAAATCTTTTCCTCATGTCACTGACAGCTTTGCCTAGCTATTGCCTTCTCGTTTTTCTAATGCCAATTCTTATCCTTCTCTTTCTTTCTTAGGCAGCAACTAAGATGACTGTCCCCTAGAAAGTGTTCCTTGATCTCCCTAGACTGGGCTAAATGTTCACTTCATTGTTTTACCATAAGCTTATTGATAGTATTGACAGTTTTGCTCTATTTTTATCTTTCCGATCTGTCTCCCACATTAGACTGTAAGTTCCTTGCGGGTAAAAGATCACCTGCTTCAGTGCCCCAGAGCTATCAGCAAGTTTTAACCTCTAGCAGAAGCCCGGGTGAAGTTCCTACTCTTTAACTATTTTCTCCTCATGTCTAATAATCTTGATATCACCAAGTTTCCTGTAGGGCAGGGCTTCTCGGCTTTGACATTATTGATATTTGGGATGCAAAATTTTTTGTTGTGAAGCCCTGTCTTTTGGATTTTAGCAGCATCCCTCTTCTCAACCCATTAGCAGCACCCCTCCCGTCTAGGTGTAACAACCAGAAATGCATTCAGACATTGCAGAATATCCCTGGAGGGTCCGAGGAAGGGTTTTCCTCAGTTGAGAATTGGCTGCTCTAAGATTATTCATCACAAACTTTATAGATGTTATATTTCTTCAAAATTATTTAAAAATGTACCCTTTAAATAATGTTTTCTGGGAAATCAAATGCTTTTATCTTTCTCCCTGCTTCCCTACCCTCTGCTACACTTTTGCAGTGCTGGGCATATAATAGGTACCCCAAAATGTTTGCAGAAAGTATTGGAAAACTCTTGGGAAGAACACATGTCTCAGTCATTAAATTGCCTTTTTATTTGTTTGTTTACTTCTTTTTCTGCTTCAGTTGGAACAATGTGGGGATTGCTTGTAGGCTATATCCCAAATCCCACACGGCCCAGCAAGCCCCATATGATTCCAGCTGTTCCTACTTGACTAGTCTCATCTCAGATGATGTTTCTTTCCATCTTGAAGGATTCCTTCAATGTGTCAATCTTTTGTCTGCTTTGAGCCTTGGCATATGTTGTCTTCTCTGGGATATACTTCCTCCCTTATACTTATGTTAATCAACATGTCTGTGTTGAAAGTTATAAAAATTCATATTCGACAAGCTTTGGAAAAAGAGAGATTTTTGAGAAGCACACTATATAGTATCTCACATAACTATATAAGGGCAGGAATGATTGAGACCGTGGGGACCACTGGCACAGGAAACTTAAATGCTGCCTGGATCCCCTTTCTGTTTCTGCCTCTCACGTCCCTTCTTCTCTGATATAATTTCATTTTCTTCTCCTACAACTTCCTTCCTCCACACACAGAAAACAGTGGCTTAGCAATGTGCCAGATCTCCCTCCGGTGTCGACTATTCTACCACCAGAGAAGCATTCTCCTAAGAACTGGCTCACCTTGGATCAAATGTCCATGCCTACTTTAATTAGCTCTGGCTGTGGGCTAAGCTCATGTAAAACAGATGTGGCAGCACAGAGTTCTTTCCAAATTTTGTGAGCCACCCAGCCAACTCAGATATTGTCTACTCTACTGGCTAATTATTTCCAATCTTCAGTGCTCATCTCTGATGCCATTACCTCAAAGAACCCTAATTACAAGCTCTTGAAGTGCTCTACCCTTCTTCATAACACTTACTAAAATTATAATTACTTTTTTATTGGCATAATTTGTTTGCACTCTCTCTTCTCCACTAGAATGCAAGCTTTAGGAATGCAGCATCCATACCTATTTGTTCTGTGTTATTTTCAGCAATTAGCACAGATTCTTGCTAAGAGTACATATCTGATTAGTAGTTATCGAATGTAGGAATGAATTCCTGTACTCAGTCACAAAATTTCAAACCTAACAAATAAGACATATAAATGATGTTTTAGAGAGGAAATGTTCCAAATTAGTTTCATTTAAAGGGACATTAGTGGTTTCATGTAATATACATAGTACCTACACCAAGATGAGGTCTTATATTTAAATATTATTGCTAAGATGATTATATATCAGAAGTGCTTTGCAATTTATGGAACTGTAAGTTAGCACTAATAGGTTAAAGGTTATAATGTGAATAAAGAACAACATTCATTTTTATTGCTGTGAGGAGAGATGTTAAATATCGGAGAAGAAATCACACATGGAAATTACAGGATGTGACACATAATGTTTGATTGTTACAAACTCAAAGAAATAGTAGTAAAAGAAAAAAATAAGTTAAGATGGCTCTGAGAATAGAATATTGATTACAATTCCTAGCAAATCTGTTGGTTGTTATGTTATTTACGAGATATAGATAAGTTTGGAGATGAAATATACGGAATGATAAATTTGACTATATGAAAATTAAATAAGTTAGTTAAAATCACCACAAATAAAATACAAGAAATAGAATTCAGAAATATCTATGACAGATAAAGGGGTAATAGCTTTAACATATTAAGAATCTTTTACAAATCAATAAGGAAAAAACCTGCAAACACTTTTATAGGTTAGCTGGAAATTCGCAAAGGAAGGAATATAAATTCCCACCTAACATATAAACATATAAAAGTTGATTCTATTTCACTATTAATTTGCTAAAAGCATACCAGTGAAATGTGTACCTCACAAAGATTCTGAATATTAAGTGCTAGCTAATTTATGGTAAAAAGACACTTGTGAACTAGTTTAGAGGGATATAATTAGAATAACTTTCAAAGAAGCAGTTCGGCACTATTTTGTAAGAGCTTTGCTTTTGTAAAGGAATAGTTTATGTATTCAGAGTCATTGAGAACAGCAGTGGTTAGTTAATCCAGTAGCTGGTTGAAGGAAGAAACTGTAAAATTAAAAACCAGCAAAATATATATTAATTCACCCAACTGTTCCGAGGGGTCCTCTGAATAGAGTTTTGCCTTATCTTCCTGTATAAACAACACACATAACGTATCATCTAAATTTCCATGTTGAGATTCAAGAATCTAAGACATTTGCAGAATGATCTGTATGCAGAATCTTTCCAGACATCAATTTTTCTAATCTTTTATAAATTTTTTTCACTCATGCCTAACTCCTCAGAAATATATTTTTAGTTACTTGTCTTTCTCACATCTTACCAAAACTTTCACATTAACAGTTGATTAAATTATGTAAGTGCAGTAACAAATATAATTGATGTAAACATGTTTGGGGACACACATACAACTAAATCTTGGTAAGTACACAATTCAATCAGAAGGATCAAGAAGCCATTATCCAAGAGTATGCTACTCTTGGTGTTGGGGAGTCCGTTAATTAAAGCCTGGTTTTGAGGACATTAGAGAATCCGGAGTTGTCTAAGTAGAAGTTAGTTAAGAGAACATCTACTGTACTTGCCATTATTTCATTACTGAAGATGCTAAGTGCAGTTGTACAATTACTGCATCTCCTGCAGAATTGTCGACCCCTTAAGAATGAGTGCTGCATCTTTTCTATGGCTCTATTTCTAGAGCCTAAGATAGAGTCTGGCACAAAACAGGTGTTAACCCATTTTTTAGATTGAACAAAGGAAGAAACAAAATATCTGTGCTCTTTTATTCAGTAATATTGCACTTCTGTAAATCTATCTTAGGAGAAATTCAGACCTGTGTCAAAGATCTATGTTTAAGAATGATTATTCAAAGTTCCTTTTGACAGTGTAAGAATAGCTATAGGGTTGCTCACTGAAGCATTGTTTGTAGTAGTAAAAGATGGAAAATACTCTAAACATTCAACAGCATGAAAATAATTAAATTAATTGTGGTGTGCCTGGTAAAATATTATACAGTATTGAAAAGAGTTTTTTTTAATGTTAAGCCTCCTTTTTCAAAGAATATGGGAAATGCTCAAAATGTGATATATATTTTTAAAATTACAGTAAAAACTACATATAGCATTATCCTAATTTTCTAATTAATATATTTATATTATTAATAAAAAAATAACTATATATTTATACAGTTATTTATATCTACACTTATCAAAGCCTGGAAGGAAAAACACATTACTGTTACTAGGGAATAAATCTCAGCTGTGTGTAATTTTTATTTTCTTCTTGATACCTGTTCACAGGTTTTATGTATTATTTATAGTCAGAAGAAAGTAAAATTTGAGGTGAAACTGATTTTTTTCCTCAGGCAATGAGAGGAAATGGATTAGCATTTAGTTAGAAATGCAGAAAACAGTGAAGACAGAGCAGCTGAGACAACAAAAGCAATTATGGAGGATCATAGTCACAGAGAAAGAAAAATTAAGAGAGTGACTAAAAAAAAAAAAGGCTGTGTTCAAAAATTAAGTTTGGAGTGACTAGAACCATGAAAGAAATAACTTGCATGATTTGATGTAAGAAATAATTGCTGTGGCTTCAATAAGTTTTACAGCATTATTGATTTTATTGAATAGGGAATGATGATAAAGAGAAATGGCTGTATTTTAAATCAGAAAGAATGAGTCCAAATGATAAAATCAACTGTCGGTAGGATTTTAAAGCTGGATATTTCTTGCAGTTTTTTCCCCACTTATTTTTATATTCAGGCTTTGTTCGCTGTTTGAAGTTATCTAATTAGGAGAGTCCCCCATGAGTTGATGTCTTCTCTAAGAAGAGTTGAGAAAACATGTATTGACCTCTTAGCAAAACATTGTACAAAGCTCTGTACACCAGGTCACTGTACAACTATATAGAGACTTGTAACCTATTGCAAATGGAGCTGCAGACTGGCCTGAAGGCACTGCCAGTCTGCCAGATTTCCCTCTGCAGAAGCCAAAGTCACTGGGTCAGGCTAAGGTCAACACTGTGAATTAGAGGAGTTATTCATAGCAGAAATAAGATCTGATGCACAGGTAAGGAATCCAGCAACAAGCCATAACATAGCAGACAGCCTGATGCTATTGATCTTACTGGCTTCCTGCTCACGCTGCCAAATTCTCATTTCTCTTGGGTGTAAGGAAACAAGAGATCTTTGTAAGCTGGACACATGTCCACAGCTGGGCCAGAAGTAAAACAATAAGAGTAGAGCAGAAGCCATATCTAAGCTACGTTGATTCATGGTGCTTGTGAGGATTAAGTGAGCTAATGTGTATGAAAGCATTTAGATCAGTGCCTAGCATGTAGAATAAACACAATGATTTAAGAGAGAAAAGGGGATAATGAATTTCAGTGAGAAGGGATAATGGTAAAGAGAGATTCCTTGGATCTTGAAAAATGAGTAGAATTTTAATGGATTCGGTGGGTGCAGTGATTTCCATCCTCGGTTTGGGGACCAACTTTGGCTGTATAAGAATCACATGGGAAATTTACTAAGAATAGAGAATCTCTAGGCTCTACCCTAGATCTTGCAAAAGGGCTACATGATGTGTTTTTTAAACCTGCTCAAATTATTCTGATGTACTGCCAAGTTTGAGATAATTGAAGTTGGAGCTGTAGGTGGAGCATAATGAAATGCAAGGAGGTGTAGAGGTTTCTATGATGTTTGGAGTAGTGAGTTACCCCAGTTATTTTTCTTGGAGACCCTCTTTTTATTGATTTTCTTCTATATCCATTTGCCATTTTTCCTCAGTATCCTTGAAGGATCCTTCTCATCTATTTGGCTCTGTCAGAAGTAGACCTCTTCATTTCTCTATCTAGACTCCATGGTGTGGCCAGCTAGTCCCGTAGCTTTGAATGCTATTTATAAACTTATGACTTATAATTTTTTTAAAATCTCTAGCCCCAACTTTTCCCCTTATATACATAGTCACATAGCCAACTCTTTAAGTAACACTCTCCTTAAGTCAGTGGTCCCCAACCTTTTTAGCACCAGGGACCTGTGCTATGAGAATCTAATGCCTGATGATCTGAGGTGGAGCTGAAGTGGTGATGCTAGCGCTGGGGAGTGGCTGCAAATACAGATGAAGCTCTGCTCATTCACCTGCCACTCACCTCCTACTGCGCAGCCTGGTTCATAACAGGCTGTGTACCAATACCGGTCCACAGCCTGGGGGTTGGGGCTGCTTTAATAATTAGATAATATCTAACATACATTTCAAACCTAACTTTTCTAATATCATATTTTGACTCCTTACCTCTTGACCCAAATCTACTCCTTTCTCAGTCTTCCCAATCTCCATTCTCTAGTCGCTAAGATAAAACATGGGAATCATCCTTGATGCCTCTTTCTCTTACTTTCGGCATTCAATCTATCAGCATATCTTGTTGATATCTTCAAAATCTATTCTTAACTTTTCACCATCCGTACAGCTACCATTTGATTTTCCCAACACAGTCCTAGTTCACGGCTATTGATAGCATTCCTTTACTTTCAAAAAGGTGTCCTAATTTGGATAATGGTCATCTTAGTTACCGCCTTAATACATTTCATTGTTATCTTTCTCCTGAACTATTGCTATTGATTCTCACTAATTCTCTCTCTAAATTCATTCTTGTCCCCTATATTCTGTTCACACAATAACCAATATGAGCCTTTCAAAATATGTCATCAAGTCACTTTTATGCTTAAACCCTCTAGTACCTTTCATTCTTGAGCAGGGTAGGCTAGATTATACTGCTAAAATATATGCCAGTGGTGAACTGCCTAAAGGCTTTCACTCATGCAGCATGTCCTTTGTATGTTTGGGGTAAGGAGTGGTGATTTCTGTTCCCAGTCATCCTTCAGGGATCCAAGCTAATAGAGAATCTACCTTGTTGTAGCTTAACCAACTGGAACATGCAGTTTTCTTGCTTGCTCGGGCTTGTGAAGATACAGGCTGAAGAATCCTGCATGACATTTTTACTGCCTCTGCTCAAAAGTAACTACTGCTCATATTTCATTGGCCACATCAGTCAAAAGGTCTTGCTCAACTGAGAAGTATATTTTTCTATGGCCCCCAAAGAGAGGAGAACTAGAGTTTCATAAACATATATGTTTCCAACATTATCTTACTCAGAATACAATCCAAAGCCCTTGTGATGCCAAAAAATCATATATAGTCCGCTTCCTGGAAAACTCTGTGGCTACATCTTCTACCACTGTTCTTCCTCATTCTATTCCAGCTATTCCTGCCCCTTTGTTGTTTTTGAACACTACGATCACATACCTCTTCCTGAAATAATCTATATATGTAGGACTAGATCCCCCATTTATATAGGTCTCTGATCACATACATCTTATTAAAAAGGTCTTCTATTACCACTCTATAAAATAGTATTCCTCTGCCCCTGCTTTACATTTCTTCATAGCACATATTTCTACTTGGGTTTATATTGTTATATGCTAATTTATTTTCTGTCTATTCTTACTAGATTGTATGTACCATCAGAGGAAGGACGTTGTCTGTTTGGTGCACAACTATGTATATCCAGTCAGTCCTTGGAACAGTGTCTGTCACAAATCATAGGTGCTCAATAAATACTTATTGAACGAATTAATGAATAAGTGAAGTGATAATTTAAATCCTAGCAGTGGGTGACCTAGTAAAGAAGAGGTAGCAGGGAAGAGGCTGAAGAAATTACCTCTGGGAATGCCCTTTTTTGAGTGTTTGCTAGAGGAAATGAATCCACTGAAAAAGACTGAGGTAGGGAGAGAATCATAATGTACTATGTCATGAACCTGAAGCTAAAACCAGTTTAAAGACAGAGTGCTCATAAGGGTGAAAGGATAAAAAATGAGGAGAGGACATTGGATTTAGTAAGTAATAAAGCTATGAATGCTCCGGTTGTCTATTGCTGCATGATCAGCCATTCCAAACTTAGTGGCAAAAAGACAGCTATTGTTATGCTCATGAAAGGCATAGTGGAGATGGCTTATTTGGGGTCTCAGGTGGGAACACTTGATTGGCTTCAGTGCCTTGAAGACTGGGGCTGAAGTCACCTGGAAGCTTTGAAGATGGGGTTCATCTGGGACTGTTGACCAGCGCACCTATAGGTGACCTGTCCTCTGGCTTGGGCTTATCACAACTTGGTGTCAGGGTTGTTCTGAGAGGGAGTGTCGAGAGAGGGACGAACTGGTAAGTGAGCTAGCTGTCTAAAAGAAGCAGGTATAAATTTCATGACCTTTTCTGATCTAACTTAGGAAATCACAGTGTCATTCTGCTGCTGCATGATGGTGAGTACAAGCAAGTAACCCAGGCCAGAATAGATGAAGAAGGATAATTAGACTCAAGGGGAAGGGGAATTAGACTCCATCTCTGGATTGGTGAGTGGCAAGATCACACTGCAAAAGAACATGCAGGAAAGGAGAATTCATTGCTACCATCTTTGAAAATATAATTTGCCACAATTGCTAACGTTTGATAAAACAACTTTCTCTTCAAGAAGTTTGATGGTAAAATAGAGAGAATGAATTAGACTTATGTGGAATATTTCAAACTTCTTCTTTCCAAATAATGCAAAACCTGAAGAGTTTGACCAATTAGGTTAAGCAATCTGCACAAGACACACAATTTGGGGGAAAGCTAGTTTCTAGAAAACAGATCTCTGCTTTCTGCTTTCCATTCTATTACAGTGTCCTGGAATTCTGTAGGAGTGGAGTGATTCAGAATCTGTGCTCAGGGTAAAGAGCAAGGGGACAGGTAGATTCAGGGCCCTCTGTCTCTGCTTCAACCAGCGCAGCTCTGAATTGATCAGTTTTATATTGAGGTTCCATGTGGGATTTAATTTGTAAAAGGATTTTACTGGTTTAAAAAATGAAAAACAATGAAGTAGATGTTCTTAAAGTTCCCTTAGACTTCCAGCTTTCTATGTTTCTATAATTTCTGTATGCTCCACAGACAACAATTCTAAACATTAAAGGCATAGACAAGAGGAAGAAGAATGTGAAAAGTACCAATTGTTGAAAATCTTTACATACCAAGCACTGAGTTGGATCCTTATGTATAGGATCCCACTAAACCCTTTTACTACTGCAAAGTAGGTGTAATTATCCATAACTTATAGGAAACCAAGATTCAAATAATTCAAATCACTTGTTTAGGGGTCACTTGGTGATTCAAAACTAAATTGATTAGTGTTCTAACAAAAATGGAGTTCAAAAACTCTTAAGAGCCAAACTTGGAAAAAATGTATTAACTTATTACTATGAATAAAATACTCGTTTATATGTAAAAATTCTTGTATGTTTGGTAGATGTGCCCTAGATACATATTTGGCCCACTGAAGCCAAGGACAAAGTTGAATTTCACAATCATAGAATTAAATTCTGAGGTATGATCATAAATTTAAAGTTTTACAAATTTTGAAATTATTAGTATTAAAGTATCAAGCACTCAGAGCTTAAGTGTTTGACATTATAGAACAGGAACCATAACTTCTCTGCACTCTCATCTTTTAAAATGCTTCTGTAGACACTCTGCTGCATTATTTGTGATGGAAAATAGATGTTCACTGTCCACCAGAGTAGATGGGGGAGCAAGATACTTGGGGGTATTACATTTTTCTCTCAAACTTCCTTCTTTTTTGTACTTCGAGTTCCCTGTATTTGGACTGAAAATAATTTCAAATATTTTTAATGTTACCTGTCTATAAAATTCTAGAGAATGTAGAATTATGATATAATCCCTATTATTCTACCTTTATATTTGCATTGTTATTATTTACATTTCATAAAAAAATTTTGGATCAAAAAGATGTGTTTTTCATAAAGTTATCTAGCTAATATGTTTTTTCCTAATATTTGTTAAATACATATATTTCCCTGTTTGTTTAATACTTTGGATGTTTTAAATCATTTTTGACATAATATTGGCAACTTTCACTATTAAATATAAATTATTGCAGTATTTTACTCTTAGAAAAATAAATTTGCGTTAGTGACTAAAATAATTACATACACACAGCACATGAGATTTTCTCCAAATTACATGTTCACATAACAGTGGATCCAAATGACTTGCCATCTTTATTTAACTTATGATAATATTGTGATTAGAAATGATGATAACCTACCCATTACATGACCATTGACCACACACAAGTTCAGCGAGGCCTGGAATGGCATTAAGTAGGCTTTTGACTATTTGGCCTTCTCAAGGCCATGTCTGAAGCCAAGCCTAATAGCAGGTTTGGACTTAATACCAAGGCCCAAGTCAAACTTTAGTTTAGCCTTTTTAAATGTCTATGTTCTTGTGAAAACATAAGTGTCCAATAAACAGCTCAGGAACTAAATGTATCCTGAGATCGTTTTAGTTTTAAATAGAATTAATTAATACCCACAAGTATTTTACCGATGTCATAATACTTCTGAATAAGTTTAATTTTATATTGTTATTGGGAAAAGAAACAAGAACAATAATTTATTCAAGAATATATTTGTATTCAGAATCAAGCAGTCCACGTGGAGTCACTAGGTGGCTATTCAATAGTTTACACGTTACTCACAGCTCGATGGAATTATTATTAATCCTCTTTAATTAAACTTACAACATTAATGCTGGGAACTACCATTGTGAGGCTGAAGAGATTTGATTGAAATCAGTTTGATTTGTTAAACTTACTGCAGCTTTAAAAAACAGTTTTAAAAATTGTATATTTGGTTAATTCATAAAAGGGTAGCAGATAAACTGATTAAAAGCCACTTGGTCACAAACAAATTGGCCAAGGCAACAATGTTATTAATAAATTGGTCAAAGCTAGTAATTTAGATATTTTCAAACATTGGTTATCTTGGTAAAACAATTTTTAATTTTAGGGTTAATCAGTTAGTACTACCACACATAATACAATGTATACTTATGTAAATAAAGTTAGTTACACTGTAAATTTTACCATTTTGTTAGATTCATGTTATTTTCATATTTTTAATAGACTGTACTTTATTATCATGACTAATGAAAAATTAATGTGGCCCATACATCTATGGATTTATGACCAAGTACTGAGGCAATAATTATTGATTAGGAGAATGAAAGTAGAGGACTAAATGTGAATTTTAGTTATATAATTCTTTGGCTTTGCAATTCTTGAATTTCTAGTCAAATGGCAAGTAATGAAACTGGTAATGTTGGTTATCAGAAAATAATCGACTTTCTTTCAGTGATATTTGCTATGTTATCTGATGATTAGATGAAAGCAGGATTAAGTTTACTCTTTCCTCTCTGACACGTAGCATATTTGTGAAAGTGAAATGAATTGATCAACCATTGCTGAAGGGAAATAGAAACACTACACAGGTGGAGTATGTGAGCTGTTGCCAATGAGTTCATTAAACTTTCAGATGTCATCACTAAACTTGTAAATAATCCTTAATACATGTGTCAAATGAGACTGAGGTCCAGTAGGTGGATGTGGACACATTTAATAGAACTAATTAATATCTACCTTAATTAATGTCTTTATTTTTGGAAATGAAAAGTGGGTGAAATGGGCCATCTTTTGAAGTATCAAGTTTCTTTGTTATTGTGAGGTATCTAAGCAAGAGCTAAAGAACCATTTGTAGTGGGGACTTAGACATCATATAGTCATTTAAAATTCTCCAAAGAACGTTTCATGCAACAGTAGTTATAAAGTATGTTAACATATATTGTGCTTAAAATCTATGTTCTATTGCTAGAGGAGAAAAGTTAAAAATGTTTCTTTATTCCAGGAATACTCATTTTTTATATGCTAATATGTCTTGTGAATCTTAAAGAAAAGAATAAATTTTAGGTGCTTTCCAAACGATTTTTGACTTTGATGTCCTTTATTCATATCTCACGGGACTACTGCCTATTCAATTAAATACACATCAGGAAACATCAGACTCCATGTTACATAAAGCTCCTTACAGCTCTGAGATTATTTGAATGTAATCATTTTTTCAAAGTGGAACTACAAATTTGAAAGGAACCTAAAATGAGCCTGGTGTCTAAGAACAAATTATGGTGTAGCATCTCCTATTTCCTCAATAATATATGTGAGCCTTTTGGAATCACAAAGATATAAGTTCAGCAACATGACAAGATCCAAAATCATACTGCTTTAAACAAGATAGAAGGCTGTATCTCCCTCATAAAATTCTGAAGTGGTGTCGGAGCTCTGTGACAAGAATTTATCCAGACTGAGGATTCTTCTCCCCTTGTTGCTAGAGCCTCCTAGTGTGATCCCTTCATCTCTGTGGTTCCAGATGGCAAAAAAGGGGAAGTAGAGGACAAGCTACTTTCTTTTATGGGCACAACTTGCAAATTGCACAGAATACTTCTATTCACATGTCTTTCCCCAAAACTGAATCATATAGCTAGCTACCTGCAACTGCGACAGACTAGGCTTGGTTTTTCCTGAGTGGTTATGTGCCCAGCTAAAGATGAGAAATTCTCCTACTATAAAAGGTGAGCAAGGAATTTGGAGAAACTGCCCTCCCTGCTATATGGGTGTATTGTCAGTACAGTTAACTTCTGATAACATAATATTTGTAAGGAAACATTGCCTCTAGAAATTAAGACTACATTTCTTTACTGATCTTTTACTCCCTGAAGTATATATCATAAGTCCCAACAAAATTAGCAAAATATAAAATGTTAATAATAGAGGAGAGAGAGAATATATAGATGTCAAATTATAATGTACACCTAAAAATTATAGAACTATTAACCAATGTTACCCCAATAAACTTAATTAAAAAAATAATAGAGGGGAGAGAGGTAGAGGAAAAGAAGAGAGAATAAACAGTAGGAGAAGGTAAATTATGAATGAATGAGAAGGTGAAGACAGGCTAGACCATGCATAGTGGATCTTGCTGTGAGCAAAAGCTAGGGTAACATTTTGCATTTAAAGTGAGATCCCCTGGCTACTGGGAAATTAATGTGAACTGTGTCAAAAAGCCACACGAGCTGCCTGATTCATGTATTCATAAATTATTTGCTTTATGATGGTGTTAGCAATGCATATTTTTACGTAATAGAGTCTGAGCTTAAAACTGTTTCCCAATTTTCTTTATTTCAAAACTCTTTTGTCATTCAATATTTCTAAGATTGCATGTTTTTTAAGTGTTTAATGAGCGATCACTTTGCCAGCTATTTTACATCCATTTTGTCACACAATTTCAAATTTACAAATATATATTTGTAATTGGTATATAGATATACAAATATATATGTAATTGATATATACATGTGTATATATCAGTAAGTAGTTATAAGCACCTTCTCTACAGAGAACTGTGCTAAATTCTATAGAAGATGTAAAAAAGAGTAGCCTTTGGTTACTGTCAGGTTGTGTGTTACACATTCTAAAAATAAAAACAAAAATTTCTAAAACAAATGCAAATTATAGGACTAATAGGCATGGTGTTATCTGCTTGTCTGAATATAACACTCATCATCAAGAAATAACTTGCTTTTCATAGCTGAAAACATAGGTGTTATAATCGTGCATCTAGCTGTCATTGCTTCAACTCAGGGTGCTGTATTAAGAAATGGAAAGCATGTCAGAAAATTGCCCAAAGATATATATAAAGTAAGTTAAGATGTCTCTGAACTTTCATCAGTTCTTTCACACTCATCGCAGCCATGCATATATTCCATTTTTATAGATCCAGTGACTTACACTATATTCAAAATAAGGACAGAAGGTCTTTTTTCCTTTTTAATTTTCCCTAACAGAGAAGGGAGTTGCTGTGTTCCAAAGGGAGTGTGTGCAAAAAATAACCATTGTATTTTAAATTTGTGCTTGACATATTTCTATGGAGTCTTTTAATAAAGTACTTCTTTTCATGTTTTAAAAAATACTCAGACCACAGCTCTCCTTTGAGTTATAGTAGGACACACCCTGAAAAGCATTTAAGTAACTCTAATCTCCTTCCAGTTTTTCCCATGTTCTTATTCAAGATCCTTGTTGCTTTGCCACCTTGAAAAGGTGTTATACATAGTCACTATGTCCATTTTCTTTCTACCAACTTTTACACTCATTGTAAACCTAACTCAATTGAAACTGCTGTTTTGGAGATTTCTTCATATCTTGAGCTCATTCTCCTCATCTTTCTACTCAAGCCTCCCGTCTCATTAGCCCATTAAATCCAGCACATACCAAATCCAACCATTTCCTCCTTACAAACCAATACTGCTTCTTAACGCTCCTAATTCTGTT
Source organism: Pteropus vampyrus (assembly GCF_000151845.1). Lineage (NCBI taxonomy): Eukaryota > Metazoa > Chordata > Mammalia > Chiroptera > Pteropodidae > Pteropus > Pteropus vampyrus. Next base: position 56,741 of record NW_011889326.1, on the reverse strand, counting down.
ATGATACTTCTTTTCCTTCTCATGCAGGTTTGCAGCTTCATCCTCAATTTTTCTCTCAGGATCATCTGTCTCATGCAGTCAGTTGTCCTGCTTATTCTAGGGCCCACATCTACATTATCTTTTCTGTCTGGATTCTCTGTTCCAGTCCAGTTTGGTTCAGGCCCCCATCATTTTTTTAATTGGCACTGCATCCTGCTCTTGCTTTTTCCAATAAACCATGATGCCTTTCAAGGCAAAATCACTTGTTCTCTGAACACGCCCCTCATTCTTGCCTCAAAGTGCCTTTATTTGCTGTTTTCTCCCATACAAGGTTCTCTTCCGTTTATCCAGTTTTTAAAATAATACTCATTCATAAGACTCACGGTAATTTATCAGAAACCAATTTTTTTTAAAGATGATATACATGGATTCATACAAGCAATTTTACTTTGCTATAATGTATTTATAGCAAAGTTCTAAAGCTCTGCTCTAAAAGTATGATCCTTTAAGACATACAGTAGTATAAATAATTTAAACTATTTTGCATTGGCAACAGATTCTCAAAACTTAGTGCAACGAAGTTGTAATTTCTCTTGGGGGACTAGCCATGCCTTATTCATGTCTGTATTCCCAAGAGCACTTTTCACAGTTTCCACAAAGTGAAAGTGCATTAAATATTTAATGAATGAATGAGTGAATAAATTTAAGATTTGTTACTATCAGTATTAGTGGACCCTAAATGTAAAGAATAGCCAAAGACCTAGTCAGTTATTTTGACAATAAGTTCCTCATTCATGTTCTAACATGTGCTTTATTTAAATTTTCTGAAAGAATAAAATGGTATGACTTTTTTTTTTTTTTTTTTGGAGAAATATAGCTATATCTATTGTTTTCCTAGAGGAGATAACATGGGTTTTTTTTTTTTTTTTTTTTGGAGAAATATAGCTATATCTATTGTTTTCCTAGAGGAGATAACATGGGTCAGTATGCTTTTACTACCTACAAATATGGCACTAAGGAATACCCTACACAAAATGCAGGCATGGAAAGACCAGGATTACTTTCACAGGTATATTAGGTATCTATTGCTGCTTAACCACTTACCACAAATTTAGCAGCTTAAAACGACACATACTTATTTCCTCATGGTTTCTGTGAGTCAGGAGTCCAGATGTGGTATAACTGGGTTCAGTGCTTCAGGATCCCAGCAGGCTATAGTTCAAGTGTTGGTTTGGTCTGCAATCTCATCAGAAGCTCAACTGGGGTAAGAATTTGTTTCCAAGTTCACTTAGGTTATTGGCAAATCATCTTGTAACCTAAGACTAAGGCTGCCCTCTGCTCCTAGAGGCTGCTAGCAATTACCTGCAACATGAGCTTCCACTTCATGGCAGCTTGCTTCTTCACAGCTGGCAAGGAAGAGAGATTCTAGAGCCACTCTGCTAGCAAGACAGAATCTTATATAACATAATCATGAAGTGACATCCTGTCACTTGTCACTTTTTACTGGTTAGAAGCCAATCAGAGGTCTCACCCATACTTAAAAAGGAGAGGAATCAAAGGTGTGAACAACAGTAGCTGGGTACCTTAGAGGCCAACTTAAAATCTCACCATGATGATGGCTTTTGGCATGTGGTTCCTCTGTCCATGCTTAAGTCCTGCATCAGGTTCTGCTATATGTATTTTAAAAATCATCCCCTCTACCTCTTATTTTAAACTGTCATGCCTGGATTCCCACTGATAGTGTATAAATATTGAAGGACCTGATGGGTTTGGAGTGGGGAGGAAGATCTTTATATGCTGGTTGTTTCAAGGACTGAAACCACTACAGAGTTCCTATGAACATTCCTGAAGAGGAGTTATACCAATACGGAATGCTATGAGCAGGATAGAACCTCCAAGGTCATCTGGTACAACTATTTATTTTACTGAATTGCAAACAAAAGTGCTCAGAGATTGAGTGTTTTGTCCAGGATTGAATCTGAATCTGTGATGTACCTGAAGACCCTGAGCTCTTAAATAGCAAAGTTAATGAGTACCTGCACTAAAATTAATTTAGTTAAATATAGTTTAGGGAGCTTGGCTTTGAGCCAAAGAAGCAAGTTTTAGAACATTTTTATAAACATTTAAAAATTGGTATAACTGAAAATTATACAGATATTATGCTTATTTTGGTATGCAAAGAGTAAAATTAAAAAGATTCTTTTACATAATTTTTAAATGAGATCTTTTAGTCATATGCTAACTGTCAGATTATTTAAAGAGTAAAAAGTAACGAGTATAGTATTTCCTAACAGATATAACTCTAGAGAATGCACATGAAGTGAATGAATAGTCAAAATTATCAGTCACAAATACATGAAATACCTTGATCTGAACTCTTACCATAGTCTTACTTTTTCTGGTCCTGGTTAGGCTCTACTTGGAGAACGTATTTATGTTTCACTCAACATGAATCATTCCTTTGTTTTCTTAATAACATATTGATGCAGCTTAGACATTATACTGGCCCTAGGAACATAAAGGTTATGACCGAGTCCTTACTTTTATGTATTTCATATTCTAGTGAGAAGAAGGAAGCATTCCTTCTTATTATCATACAACATTGTTATCCGAGAGTAGGGTGTCCCTCTCCGAGCATTGTCCAGGTTCTTGATGTCTTGAACAAAGAATTGAGCAAGACAGCGAAATAGAGAAGAAAAGAATAGTTTTATTAGAAGCAATGGTATGCTTCCAGACCCGGAAGTGGGCCTACGCGAGAGAAGCGTGGCTCAAGGGCTCAAGGGCACAGTAACGAAGACTTTGCTGTGGGTGGTTACTTTTCTTAGAGGAGTGGGCTTTCTTGATTAACACGTAAGATTAACAGGACTCGGTGACTCATCATTTGCTTTCTGTGCATGTTTTTTCCCAGAATTCAGTCTGTTATAGTGATATTCATAAACTTCCAGGCATATGCAGCATATATTATAATGATGGTATAATGAGGCTCAGGTGAGTCGAAGGTTGTTGGGGTCTTTATTGAGCAGGTGCGAGTGACTGGCTGAAACTAGTACCCATTTTTCTGCTCACTTGTTTCTTTGTTTGAGTTACTTTTAGCTCAGATATGCCTTCTGGCTTGCTTAATTGTGAGTGGACTAGGGCAAACCCTTTCTAGAATAGGATGACCTCAGTGTCATTGCAGGTGGACCCAAAACCTCCTATCAAACTTCCTGCCTAACCCTTTTTTCTGAGAGCCATGAACCCCCCTTATCATTAGTATGGATGTTGAGAGATGGGAGGTTTCTTCTTCTGTATCTGCTTTCTGCTGAGGAGGGTCATCGTCTCTGCCTATTGGGGTTTCATGGAGCTCTTTCCCTCTCTACCTTAGTCAGGACGTGGTCTTGGGTTTCCTGCTGAAGTGATACTTCAGTCCCTAGACAAGGAAAAAGATACAAACTTGTTACTTGAATCATATCTAGTTACATTTCTATTATTGATTTGCCCATCAAGCAGGGTAAAGGAAATGAGGCTTGATTAATATATTTCATAAAAGAAAGAAAAAAACTTGGGTAAAAGATCCTCTCCCTTCTCAGACTCCAAGGGCCCTGTTTTGGCTTATAGGCATTCCTGCCTTATAATGGGTCAAGGAAAATGCTGTTTCAATGATCCTTATCAATAACCAGAAGACCTGAGTTACCAGTTTCAAGGTATTTATCTAAGTTTGAGCTAGGTGCTCTTTTTCCAAAGAAAGGAGGAAGGAAAAGACTTAACTAGGTTTACTAAAAAGATTAAGAATTTTGCAAGTGATGGCCCGTATCAGTATGGTGTGGTGATAGAACTAGCTTGAGCAAATCCATAGGGAGGAACTGTTCCTATGCGTGAAAACTTGGAAGGGCTTCTAATAAAGTGACCTGTAACACCAGGATGGTGCCCAATGAACAGATATCTTGTCCTTCCCACTAGTTTCTCAGTTTTCTAGCAATTTTACTTTGTCTGCATTTTGACTCTTCATAGTTGCATTTTTATTATGATTTAGGTGGCTTTGAAGTTCTACTAGATTGGAGTTGGTGGCAGGGATGGGAGCAACATTATTTATTGCTTTTATTACTTAATGCTGATCCCAATTTGATGGCAAATGGCACGTGTATTTATAAGTGTCTAATAGGTAATTTATTTTAGATCTGTGATGCTCAAGTTACAAGATTTAGGAAGTGAAAGAACCATATCTCAATATCTTGAATTTCTCATCATCAGTGAAGAATAAGATGAACAGTTTTACCTATAGTAGCCACAGACCGAATTAGTACACAAATTAATTTTATCTTTTAGTGCAAATGACTCCTTCAGAATGAAATTATTTGTACAATATATTCAAAACTGAGGTTTTCTATGAAATTTATCATAAATTCTTGCACTTATTGCTTTATTTATAATTGATTTTCAGTTGTAGCTCATTTAAAAATCAATTCATTTAATCATGTGTAACTGATTATCTGTAAAACAGGGCTAACAATTCCAATTTAATGTACAGGTAGATTGTGAAACTCAAGGGAGATAATGCTTAAAAATTTCCTATAAATTAAAAGCTCTGCAGAAATGAAAAGCACTTAGTTTTGAAAACTGGTTCAGAAATTTTATTTAACTTTGGGGATGAGTTTTGAGGCATAGCAGAAAATGAATTAAAAATGTTTTTTTCTCTGAATTTAAATCTCATAAAGTCAGTTATACATTTTAAAATTTTATTTCTTATCTAGTATACAACTTTTTAAAAATTAAATTGGGGTGACATTGGTTAATAAAATTATATAGGTTTCAATGTTCTCTTGGAGAGGTACTCATGGAATTTTAAAGATGAAAGACAAATATGTTCTCAGAGTCCTTACTCGTTAATATGAGTAACAGTCCAAATGATACACAAAATTTCCTAGAATAGCTCTAAAGTAACATTGTTTCTAAGGATCTCTTTCTCTTTTCCCCTCCCTCGCCTTCCCTCCCTTCCTCCTCTGTTTTCTCCTTCTCTTGCTTCCTTGTAATCCACTTTAATCTAACCGCTTCCTAGATTAGCTATTGAAAATAACCAAAAAACAGATGCCATCTAATAAAAATTGAGACTTTTAAAGCCATTCACCTATGTTATAAATATTTAATCATCACTATGAATATATCAACATTTTATCCTCTAGCTAGAGAAAGTAAATTAGGAGATATGTTTTTCTTACATACAACAGGTATTTCAAATTGCAATGAGATGTTTCAGTGCCTCCATTTAATTGCATGTTGTGTGTGTGTGTGTGTGTGTGTGTGTGTAAACCCCTATCAAACGAAGTGTAAACCACTATAGGTCTCCCTCTATCCCTTCCTTTCCTGTTCCCTCCCCCCATTCCTCCCTTCTCTTCCTTCCCTTCCCTCCTTTCCCCTCTCCTTTCTCTTCCCACCTTTGTATTACTTACTTTGATAGGTATTAATCTGGATATTAGGTGTTTCTAAAACTCATAGTTTGGAAGAGAGAGGGGATTGAAGGGAGAGAGAGAGAGGGACGGGGAGGGGGGAGAGGGGTGTGAGAAGGAGAAAGGGGGAGGAGGAGAGGGGAGTAAGGAAGGAAGGAAAGAAGGAAGAAACAATACTATTATTGCTTAAGTAAAAATACTGAAGGAAATGAATGTAGATGTTGTAGTTAATCTACGCTTATATTTCCACATTTTTTGAATATGCTGTGACAGATTTAGGGTTGGAACACATTATATCATTAACTATTGGTGTCCAGGTATTTGAACTATCCATGTCCATACCACTACTTCATAAACTTCCTATACATTTGCTATCACTATGTCATCATTGATTCACAGCATAGTGAAATCCTTGACATTATGAAGGGTGTTGGCAACTGTTGGGATGAGATAAACTGATGCAAATGCAATTTACTTGAAGAATTCAGCAATGACTACTAAGGCTAGGGTAGACTTTTTTTCCTTCATGTTTTCTGTATAGGAGTGGCTCTTTTCAAGATCAGCTAAACTTTCAATAAAATTTGTAGACTAGGTGAAATTTTATTATCATTATATTATCAATCCATTTGCCCATGGATTTTGAAAAGAAGGATGTATAATGATTTTGAAACAAAACTTTTTGGAGGAAAGTTTTTTCCTCCCAGATATTGGTATATTTATGAAATTTAATAAAATTTCATGGAGCCGTGCACTGAAAAATCCCTTTTGGGACGTTTGTCAGATTTCCAGTATTGATTCATGAAATGGAAACCAGAAACTATTCTGAACTGTAGTCATTATGTAATAGATAGTAAACATGTGTTTTTGACAAGTGAATAGTTAGCAAATTAGGCATCTGGATGAAGTGAAAATTTGGATTCTAAATTGTACAACCACTCCTGAACACCTGCCAGAAGAAAAAGAGGAAGGATAACATAGAATCTGAGAAAAGATATAAGCTGATAAAAAGGGCATGATAATACAGCTTCTAACAAGTTTTTGAGTTTAGATCTCTAGTATGTTTTCTGCAACTATACTATTTCTGTAATTATCAAGAGATATTTGGATTTGCATAAGAGGTATTCTAAGGACTTGGGATTCAGCTGTTCATATAAGAAGAAATCTGCTTGTCTTTTCATTTTACTATTAGAAAGATTTTACAAGTGCTAGAAATCCAGTTGTGTTCTCTGAACTTGATGGTACTGAATGGGTTAGGAGGAATTAAAAATATATCCTTGAAGTAATAATTTTAGGTAATCACAATTTTCTTGTACATTTAAAAGTCTTAGTTTGAAATTTTTAATGTTATAAATTTACCAATACTATCTTCTCTAATTTTTAAGTCGAAACTATTATTTCTTAGTTCTTTAAACAAAATCTACTCCTTCCTTTTATTCTATTTTTCACTAGTATAAATAAATATCAGCATCCTCTATGAGTCTGATATACTGAACACCAGACACTAAAATATGTAAGAGAATATGATTAAGTAGTGATAATGGCTGGAAGAAGTGACCTGGTTTAGAGGTAATGCACAATAATGGTAAAAGCAAGGCTTTGAATCCTGTCTCAACCTTTTATAAAATATGCAAGCAAAAACAATTTACAGTCTCTGAGTCTGTTTTTCATTGGTAAAAATGAGTGTTGTGGCAGTATTGGGGGGGAACTGCATGAGATACTGCTTATGGGACATTTCAATAAAATGAAAGTTGGCACTCAGCAATATTACGGTTTCCTTGCCACTCAATTTTTCTTACTACGTAACTGTAATAGACCTTTGAATGTTAGAGCTAGAAAGGGACTTATTGATCAGCTCCTTGGAGTCTTGTGATTTGGAAATATCCCAGGAGCCACCATAAGAAAGGGTGACACTGCATCAAGGGGCCAGGCTCTGGAATCCCATTCCAAACTGCATCAGCTGGTGCTCTACTGGGAGAGATTTGTTTTATACACGGGTAAACAATAGCATTTGAAGAAAGGATCTCACTATTGAATAAAGTTTGAAATCCACTAATTTTAGTTCACTCCACTCCAGTTTTACTGATGAGAAAGACTGAGGCCCAGTGAAGGTTATATTACTTACCCCAAGTTAATAACTGTTTTTGGATGCACAGCTTATTAAACACAGGTAAAAGATTGTGAGTGCTGAGATGCACAATTTTTATAGAATGGAGTTTGGCAGATTCTATTCGGTAAAGAAAAAGAGAGTTGTGACAATATAAAAGAGAGAATGAGTTGAAGATTTAACGATGAGTAAGGATAGAAAGTTGGGGCTTCAGAAAAATGATCAGAGTCAATTGGCTGAAGGTCTCAATGGAGGAAGATGTGGATTCCATTCTCATGGTGAGGGTGCCAGGCATTCTGCTGCTGCTGAATTATGAAGAATGATACAGCTGATGGTGGACGCCTGGGAGAGTCTGTTTTGGCTAGTTGGCAGCCTTGGGTGTTGCTGAAGGATGATGGAAGCAAGAAGTGAAGGTAACTGAATAGCAGAGGCTCCCCAGAGCCATCATTGTAATTTAAAGTTTCTGAGAATGAAGTTTGGAGCATTAGGGGAAAAAATGCCTGGAGGAAGGTAGAAGTTGGTTGAGCAGACCACACAATTGTGTCAGTATGTCATTTTGAGGTGGCTGATTTATGTTTATATTGGCCATTTTTATATGTCACTGATATTTTTTTGTGCTGAAATTCGCTCATTGTGACCATTTTATGGCCGCTCAGTGCTTCAGTAATCTGCATTAGAACTGGAAAGAGTTATGGCATCATTCTTTAAAGACCTAGGGCATACATAGTTGCTACTTAACACAGAAAACAACTTTAAAGCACTAACTTTAAAATGACCTTTGGAGTAGGATAAAGTAAAAATCTCTCTTGAGGGTTAAAATTCTTGTCTAGGCATTGATTGTATATGTTTAAGATTTCCAGCAACTCAAAACCATATAATATAAATTTTTTATATATTCTTGATTTCTACAGTATATTTGGACACTCAAGTTTCTTAATGCTATCCTAATTAAAATACATTATCCTAATATATATTATTTTGCTATTATAGCAATTATTATTATTTTTACTTTGTGCTTGACTTCGTCCTGTCACAGGCAGGTAGGATAGGAAAATAAATTTAATCCTATTTATGGATTAGGAGATTAAGCTTTAGAAGTTGAGTTTCTTGTCAAAGTCTCCAACCTGATTGTGTGCAAGGTCAGGTTTAAGAATCTTATCTTCTTAATATAAGTCCACTTTTCATTCATTTTATCAGGATGTCTTCACGAAACATATAATGTCGTAGTATACACATCATGCTGCTGGATGTATTGCCTTCTCGATCACTGGGTTTATGTAGTTTCTTCAAATTGTGAGCTATTGGAAAGAAAAACAAAATATTTTTATTTCTTTTGGTCTCCCAAACCTAATAGTAAATACTCATTATTTTCTTATAATTTTTTAAAGACATACATGTTATAATATGTCATAATAGCTATCTCAATGCCAGACTCTGTGCATACAAAAAAAAAAAAAAAAGGCAATATGCTTGTCCTTCAGGTACTCAGATAGGAGACAGACTTGTCCAACAAGTATGGCTTCTTCCTTGTCATTCAATTCTTAGTTTAAATGATTCCTCAATAAAGACCTCTCTGACCCCAATGCAAGGATGCTCTGCTTCCCAAAATTCTAATTTATTTTGCCAATTCTCGAGACTTTCTGTTTTATTTAAAATAGCCTTGAGACCCACACCATCTTGTTTTATTTTTATTAGAACACTTATTCCTACTTATATTTTTATATATTCATTTGGTTTATTATCTGTCTCCTTTCACTGGAGTAAAATGAGAGCAGGGATTGCTGTACTTCCTGATCTTAGAAAAGCAGATGTTTATTAAATATTTAGTACATAAAGGAATAATTTCATCTAGCCTCACAGTTTTAAATACCTTCTAAATACCAATGACTCCTAAATTCTAAGTAAAATTTATCTCTATCCCTTACCTCTTCTTCATTGAGCCTCACATGAATATGTTCAATTACTTCTTAAGCTCTCTCTTGAATGTCTTATAAGCATCTGAAACAACACTTTCAAATAAAACTCATTTTCCCTTTCTCCTTCCTTGCCCAACCAATTTCTTCTACAATATTCCCAACTTAATATGTGTTTTCATTATCTATCTACTTGTTCAAATTGAACTCATAGATCCCATCCAATGCCTATCCTATCATCTTCCTAAAAAATACATATCAGACTTATCCACTTCTCTTCTATTTCTGCTACCGCCACTCTACTGCATGACACTATCATCTCTCACATTATTTAATGCAAAAGTCTTATGTATTAATTTCCTATTGCTGCTATGACAAATGATCACACACTTAGTAACTTAGAACAACACAATTCTGAAGGTCAGAAGTTCAAATCGGGTCTCACTGGGCTAAAATCAAGGTGTTGGCAGGGCTTTGTTCATTTAGGAGAAAACCCATTTCTTTGCCTTTTCTAGCTTCTAGAAGCCATCTGCAGTTCTTGGCTGGTGGTCCCTTCTTCCATCTTCAAAGTTACAAGTATAGTATATTCCAACTTCTTTCATTGTGTTTTCATTGTCATATTGTCTTTTCTGACTCTGACTTCCGGTCTCCCTCTTATATGGACCTTGTGATTACGTTGGACCAACCAAGATAATCCAAAATAATCTTCCCGTCTTAAGATCCTTAACTTAATCATATCGTCAAAGTCCCTTTTGCCATGTAAGGGAACATAATCACAGGTCTTGAGAATTAGAATGTGGCCATCTTTGAGGGAAAAGTATTATTCTGCTGTTTATCATAGTTAATGAGTTAGTCAACTGATGGAATGCTACACAACCATTATGATTATGAAGTGCTAAACGTAGGTTAGGGAATAGTAGGTGTTGTTTGATGCTATTTTTGCAAAGCATTTTCTCTATATATTTTCAAGGGAAAATTGGGAAGAAGATAATAGACAAGTTAGAGAGTAATTTTTTTCTTATTCATCTGTATTTTCAGAATTGTCTTCAGTAAATATTTAAGAGAAAGGTAAAAAATATATAAAAATAGTCATTCTACTAACACAGGGAGAAAAAGATGAGGTTCTTTATACACTAATCCTTTAGTCCAACCCATAGTTGATTACTAGATTTATCTAGCTAGTTTATAACTCTGCTAATGGCTTCAGTTATGTCCTTAACAGAGTCAAAACTTACCTTGATCTTTAAGATCTATTATGAACTGATTCCAACTTGTCTTTCTAGCTCTTTGTTCATCCATTTCCTGTTTTAGTTTTATGCCACGTTTTTGTCCACTGGAAAGGTTTTTTTCTCCCATCTCTATCTATTGAACTCTACCCATTCACAAAGGGCCAGATTAAGTGCTTCAGAGAGAGTGCTCTGACTCCCTGCTACAAGTGATTTTTCATTTAAACTCTCATCATATTCTGTAATATTAATATTTACCATATGCTATATTTTATTATAGTTATTTTTGTGCATGGCTTATACTCTCAACTAGTTTTTAGTATGCTTTATGTCATGGTTCATGTCCTTTACATATCCTTATTTCCCACAGTCGTTGAATATCATTGTGCCCTATTTGAATGAACATGAACTGAAAAATTTGCTTTATTATTATTAATTTGATTTTTTTTGATATTCTCTTTATGTACTAGCCACATGATTATCTTCCAATGATGGGTATTTGAAATTCTCTCTCTATCAACTATGACCAATATATAATATTGGGCAAGTTGCTTAACATGTCTGTGCTTTGTATTTTTCAATGGTAGGGTTTTCAGAATGAAATGTGATAAGGCATATAGAATGACACATTGTAAGCAATGTTAAATTATAAAAATAATGTTTATTATGTAGTTTTATTAACAATCTGTTGACATTATCATTTAGAAATCCCCCTTTGAGAGAAACATTTTTTTTTAATTTATACATGTTATATAGCATTAATATAATTTTCCTTTACTGTGTAGTAACTTGACTACATGGACTAGTTAAGGTTATCTAGCAGCTGTAGAAAATAAACTATCAAATCTCAATGGGTTAATTCAATAAAAATTTATTCTCATACACTCTAGAGCAGCAGGAATTGTGGTGGGTTGGTCTTAGTTTTCACCCAATCTGGCTTGCAAGATTACCTCATGCATATACTTTCAGCTGGCTGATGGGGGAAGAGAGATCACTAAGGGTCGTATAGGTGATTCTTTTGCCCCAGGACTGAAAGTGGGAAACTTTACTTCTTCCTGATCCCATTGACTACAGTTTATTCACATGGCCCCATCAAGATACAAAGGAAGCTGGGAAATGTATTCTCTAGCCAGGTAGCTACTTTCCAGCAACAGCTCTGAAAGGAGGAAGGAAATACAAGGGGCATAATTAGCTTTTTAGGTAACTAGCTATTTCTGCCACATAATGTTAACTTTATTAATGCTTAGATATTATTAGAGCAGTTGCCTTAAAGCAATAGGAATTATAGTATATGAAACAATAGTTCTAATGTGTTTTTGATTGTCAACACTACTACTAATCATCTCATCTTTATCTGAGGCTACATTTAATCTCTTTAAATGTACTTAAATATAAGTAGAAATATCTATATTTAAAACACAAAATTCATAATCTCAAGTTACATTTTTTTTTTTAAATAAATTCAAAGTAATGGTTATGAATACTTTAAAACACCTTTTAATTCGTTAGAGAAAGCGTAGAACTCATTTTAGGAAGCTCCGATACATTGAAAATCCGAGGCAGAATTTCTTAAAATGTTGGGCAGGGCTTATTTTGAGGAAAAATATAATGATCATTTATCAGTATCTGGGTAAACTTTAAGTGATAAAAGAAAAGGAACAGGAAATCTGTGTTTATTTTTTTCTACAAAGGAAGTCTTTGATCAGATGCCAAACATTTGGGACCTAGAAAGGGCTTCAAAGCTATTAGAATTTATTAATTTTTAAAAGACTTCCAGGAATAATGATTCCACAGGGTGTTGATTGAACCATCAAACTTGTTTCATAAAAACTTAACTTGTCTCAACAACCTTGGCCAATATATCCCAGAATCATCGTACTACAAAACGCAGTTCCTGACTCCATTCTCCGCTCCTACCTTGTCCTAATCCATTTCCTGGGTAGCATTTAGCACATTTATAAGTAAGAACTAGTTGAAGTACCCTTCCCTTGTCTTTTTCTCTCAGAGAAGTTCAAGGAGAGTTTGCCTGCTGAGCTAATTCAAGTCTACCTGAATTTGAAGTGGAAGAAGTGGGCAGCATAAACCATACGGCTTTGTTTAATAGCAAGTTCTTGACAGATATGCTTGTGAATGTTTATAATTAGTGACAAATGTATTTGAAGATGGACATAATATATGTTAGCAACATTATTAGTGAATTGGACACTTGCATCAATTATTTGTTAAATACCGAAGGTTTACAACTATTGAAGAGTTAGGTCCCATTCTGCTTTATATCCATTATCTCACTTAATTCTTACATTAACTCTTCATACTTATACCTATTAGTATTCCTACTTTTCAATTGAGGAGATTGAGGCACATAAAAATTAAGTTACTTACCTAGGAATATACAGCTTATAACTGAAAGACCCAATATCCAAATGAACAAAATAAATTTATAAATTTATAAAATTTTAAATTTATAGTGTGCAAAGCCATTAAGTTCTAGTCTTGACATGATAGGAAAACTGCAGACAAGTACTCCAGGTCTCAGAAGAATATCCACTGTCATTTGAAGATGCTGAGTATTGTGAGTGGGAAACTGAACAAATGCACTGGGTTTACTACTGTCTTTCTTAGTTTGCTAGTTTGCTGAATGAATAATAATGGACTTAGTAGTAATATGTTTCTCATAGGCTTATGAATACTAAGAGTTAATATATGTATGATGCATAAAATTACAGTTGGCACATAGAGAGTGATATATAAATCTTAGATGTCATTATTGTTATTATTCTGGAGTGTGTGCATATTTTTTTTTTCAGTGGTTTATAATAACAAATCTCTTAAGAACTCATTTGGCTAGCCATAAAGGAATAAGCTATTTGTTGGGTTTTAAAAATTAATAAAATATTAATTTAAATAAATGAACTGTAGTAACATATTAAAAAATCTACTAAAATCTTAGAAAAAATATTTGTTTTTATGTTCAAATATATATGCCAGTATAAGGGTGACTGATATACATGTAAGGGGGTTTAGACTAATTTTATTATCCATAAGATGTACAATTACTGACATAGTTTGTTGCTTTTAATCATAAAAATTCTTATTTTGCAAGTGTAGATGGAATATAACATCAGTGCTTAAAGCTAGGCACAAAGATTGTTGCAGAATCTGAACAAAACCCACCCTTCTATAATGAGACAGTTTTGTGTTAAGAGTTAATTTTATAACTTTGCCATTAATAATTCCTCTTTCAATATATCGTATTCTATTGCATGATAAACTTACAACTTTAAGGTAACTTTTCCCCAGTCAGACTATGAACTAACAGAAATTTCAGCTTTAGAGCTGAAACAATGGGCATACTCGCTAGTAAATCTTGTTGGTCATTTAACATATCTTTTAGTCTTATCAATTTGTCTTCCTTATCATTTGTACTCCATGGATAAAACTGTAGGTCAGCTCTATATTCCACAGGAAGAAAAATATTAAATAGTTATTTTACTTGTGCTATCCAGTCTTAAAAAGTGGTTTCTTTCAAAGTTCAAAAACTATTAGTAAGGGATGCTTCCAATTTCAAGTTATGATGCTTGCAGGATAGAACAGCACACACATGGAGCTCTCTGACATGGGAAATATGGCAGCCCAGTGGATTCCTTAGAGGCATTCTTTATAACTGACATATACTGCAGCGATCCTTGCTGCTTTTACAGTGTCTTACACTAAGAGGATAATAAATGACATCTCATTAGCTTTTATCTCTTTTGCTTCATGTGGAGTCTTTTTCTGACCCCAAGACTTCATAAGTGTTCTCTTGAAGGTCAGCAAAGGGCTTTTCTCCAAAAGGGTCATCCTTAGCCTTTCTGAAGTATTTGACACAGTTTGCCCACAATCTCCTTCTCGAATCTGTTTTCCATTTCTTTCTCTGCCTGGCATCATCCTATTTCTCTTATGTCTTTGAACTTTCCTTCTTTTTTGTGCTGCTTATTCTCCTCCCTTTCTAAAATTTTGCCTTCCGAGCCCTTATCACTGCTCATACTCTATCCTCCTAAAACTTCATAGATTTCATCATTGTAGCAAATGACTTCTCAATTTATTTCTTAGGCCCATCAAGTTCCTGAATATTTGCCCTACATTTCCAAGTTCTTGATGAACTTCTCTCCCCGCCCCCCCCCACCCATATTGGGGTATTAACCACTAATTAAACATGTCCAAATAAAGCCTTCTCATGTTTTCCTGATTTCAGTTTATCAGATCAAAGTTTCTCACCTGTAGCTTCCTCCTAATAAATATAAGTTGCAGAAAGCTGGCAAATTTATCTTCTTAAAGCAAGTTTCCAATTGTACAGTTTCTTTCTTCAGCAGGTTTTAAACTTGAATACAGAGTTCCCAGCCAAGAATACTAACTAACTTCTTAGGGTTGGTGGTGAGGGTTAATAGAGAAATCATAAGTAAAGGCGACTAACATATCTGGCACATAGAAAGACAGTCAATGCATTATTATTCATGACTGTGGCTAATTATATTATCTACTGATCACTAATTTTATTACTTTAAATACATTTTGCTTTTTATAGCACCATTTAAATTAATTCTATGATATCTTCTGAGTTATCATTTATATAAAAATGCCTATTTCTTATCATTCCAAGTGCTAGCACTGTAAATGTAGTTTACTTGATTTTATGCAATCTTAAACTGGAACAAATAAGAAAATTAATACTTCCCCAGAGGGAAAGAAAACTGTACTAGAAACACAAAACCCATATATTTGTCCAGTTTCCACTACTTGGTTAAATCACTTTATCTTCTGGCACCTTAGTTTTTTACCTCTAAATCGTAGACATGAATATATTTTTTGATTGTTTACCTTACAAAGTTATGGAGAGTCTTGGAGAGTGGTCCTACCCCAAGAGGGCTCTGGTTCCTCTGCCCTCTTAGAAGCGCTCTACCTTTTGCCTCATTTCTCACACAAGCCCCTGTCATCACACCTATCAAAACCTAATCCCAAGATTGGGACCAACATCCTTAATGATAAAGTCTAAATTTTTGGTAACGCTTATCGTGTGACTTCTTCCTGAAAGTTAAAATGATGACGATAATACACTGCTAAGTAGTGGACTATGAACAGCATATTATTTTTTAAAAAAAAGATAAAGAGGAGTAAACACATGCTGTGAGAATCACAAACAGATTCTGTAATACCGTTCTCTATCCACAAAGTATTATTATCTGTCATGCCAATTTAAAAGTGAAGAGTGTGTTTTACTCACACTTTTGGTAATAAAGTATATGTGCAAATTTGGTACAAGTTTTATAGAGACCCAGCGGAGTAGAGAATGAAGGAAGCTATATTTTCTATCCATTTGTTTCATGGCTGAGAGCTGTTTTAGGATACGACATGCTGCTGCTTGCTGGGTTCAAACTATTGGCACTTGGCCCTGCGAGGGAAAAATGGGGAATAAAAATTGTTAATGCTGAGCATTTCCCTTGAAAGACCATATAATCAGTTATCTTAGATCAAATTCCATAGAATATTTTAAATATCTCATGTATCTAGTAGATCTCTGTACCACTGATCTTTAATATCTTTTTATGAGACAGTTAGCAATATAATAGGTAATTATGAGAGACCTTTGCATTTCGATGGTGGTTCTATTATATGCTCATTCCTGTTTTATAGAAATGTCATGTTTTAAAAATTAACCGCAGATACCCAGAATAGACAAATTCATAGAGACAGAGAGTAAAATGGTGATTGCCAGGGGTCTGGGGGGAGAAAGAGGGAAACAGCAAGTTATGTTTAATGGGTGCAGAGTTTCAGTTTGGGGAGATGAAAAAGTTCTAGGAATGAATGGTGGTGATGGTCATACAACAATATGAATTCACTTAATGCCACTCAGCTGTACACTTAAAAATGGTTAAAATGGTAAATTTCATATTATGTACATTTTATCACAATACAAAATTAAGAAAATGTCAAGGGCAGTGTTTTTCAAACTGAAAACCATGATGCATTAGTTAATCATGAAATAAATTTAATAGGTCATGATCAGCATTTAAACAAATGAAAGAGAATAGAACAGAACCAAACATATGCATGCATTGCACATAGTAAGAGTAAATATTGTTCAAACTTCTGTTTCATGATAATCTAATCAGTTGGCATTGGCATGGTGGTAATGGATTGTTTATGGCTGATTTCTTGGTTTCTTTGATTGTTGCCCTATTCTGAGAGACTGATTCTTGTGACACACTCATTGTTAAATATTTGGAAAATTATCTCTGTATAGTGTCCTGGATCATGCTATAAAATATGTTTATTATTGTGGTTGAAAGTCAAAAAATTGAAAGTCAAACATTTCAGATGAGAGAAAATCTAATTAATTGACTGGAAGCAAACTCTTGTATCAATAAGTCTAGGGAACTGGTACGTAGCACACGCCTGCAGCTTTAATTGAAGCACTGGCAATAAAGGGGAGAGGTGTTGACTTTGTGGAAGATGAGATCACCTATTCAGAGAAACATGCTTTACCAGTACTGAAGCACTGATTGAATAAAATGAGTGCCTGTAAACCCAGGAGGTTCAAGTCAGATGGCTGAAAACTGGCAAGGTCTTACAGTTTCTACATAGAGTACTCCATCCATGGGTGGGTGGGTGGGGGGGTGTGTGTGTGTTTTCTTTACAGATATTTGAGCCCAGCTGAGTCTAGGCCAATTTGCCATGTAATTCATAGAAATTTTTTCCTGATTCAGCAGCTATAAATCCATCCATCTGTTCGTTGCAGCTCATGGGTAGTGTCCTGATACTATTTGGGGCTTAATTTCACTGGGTCATTAGTACTTAACTCCATTGAGAATGCTTACATTTTAGTTTTCCTTGATTTTTTTCCAAAGAGGAAAAGTCTTCCTTGACAGATGGCTGCTACCGGTGCCTGGCAGGCAAGCCGATGGATGAGAATTTTTTTCCTTTGGCACTGTGCAGTGGAGAACTCTCATTTGTGGCAAACCTATTCATTAGCCTCTCTTTGAAAAGCTACTAGAGATTCTGTTGTTGTGTGATGCTGTGTGAACTCTTCTCACCATTCTACATCCAACTAGACTAAATAGGTTAATAGCTCAGTGAGATCAGTTAGCTGGACAACATCTGTGTAGTAAACACTAGGAATTACTCTTGTGAATTCACAACTGTTTTCTCTGGAATTAGCAATCTGATTGAGAGAGTTTTGTTAACAGCTGTTTGAAAGAGATATGATAAAGCATACCTCTTACCTAGACCACTTCCTAGTTGTTGATAGTTTCTGCATTTATATTTATGTTAAACTGTGCAGTCAGTAATTTTCAGGTTCACAAAGATCCTGGTTATCTCTAATTCAGGAACAGAAAGATGCTGTATAAAATTGTTCAACACTAAATTTAAGACAAGTTTAATGATAAGTTAATTTTGTTGTTTATTCATCACAAAGACAAATAGCTGGACTTAAAACTGCTAAGCATTCATGACTTTTTAAGTCAAAGCACAATTTTAATAATTTTCAAATCTCATTTCTTGATTTCTTTTTTCCATCCTTTCTTAGATTGAGAATAATGTTATAATTCTTCTACTTGTATTCTTCTTTTCAAAAATCTCTCCTTCCTGCCTCATGCTAGCTCCCAAGTCCCAGTAAACAACCACTAACCTGCTTTCTGTCACTATAAGTTAGTTTGATTTTTTTCCTACAATTTTATGTAAATGGAATTATATAATACATACTCTTTAAATCTGGCTTCTTTCATTTAGCATAAGTATTTGGGAAGCATCCATACTGTTGTTTGTATCAATAGTCGATTCCTTTTTATTACTCAGTGTTATATTGTATGATTATACAATAATTATTTATTCACTCACCTATTGATAGCCATTTGAGTTATTTTAAGTTTTTGATTTGAGTGTGTGTGTGTATCTGCTATAAATACTTATTTATAAGTCTTTATATAGACATGCTTTCATCTCTTTTTGGGAAAATACTAGGAGTAGAATGACTGGATCATATGGTATATTTAGCATTTTAAGAAATTGTCCAATTATTTTTCAAACTGGTCATTTCATTTTACATTGCTATTAGGGATATTCGAGACTTCTAGTTCTTCCATTTTCTTTACATTATCACCAACACTTGGTTTAGTTAGTCTTTTTAGTTTTAGCAATTCTAATAGGTACATAGTGATATTTCATTTTGGTTTTGTTTGAATATTTTAATGACTACCAGTGTTGAATATTCTTTCATATGCGTATTTGCCATCTATCTTTTGTTGTTGCTGAATTGTCCATTTCGCATACAGATAGCCAATTTTTCCAGGACCATTTGTTGAAAGGATTATCTTTTCTGTACTGAATTACTTTTTTTTTGGTTTCAAATCAATTGTCCATATATATGTGGGTCTATTTCTGGATTCTCTTTTGTTCCACTCATCTATTTGTCTATTTTGATGTCAGTACTATATAGTCTTAATTATTCTAGCTTTATAATCTTGATAACAGGAAGTATTAGTTCTCCAGCTTCATTTTTCTTTTCCAATTATGTTGAATATTTTAGGTCCTTTTCATTTCTTTAGTAATTTTAGAAACTGCTTGTAAAATTCTACAAAATCTTTAGCTA
>NW_011889326.1:32662-37420 GCF_000151845.1 Pteropus vampyrus | reverse complement strand
CATTTCATTTTACATTGCTATTAGGGATATTCGAGACTTCTAGTTCTTCCATTTTCTTTACATTATCACCAACACTTGGTTTAGTTAGTCTTTTTAGTTTTAGCAATTCTAATAGGTACATAGTGATATTTCATTTTGGTTTTGTTTGAATATTTTAATGACTACCAGTGTTGAATATTCTTTCATATGCGTATTTGCCATCTATCTTTTGTTGTTGCTGAATTGTCCATTTCGCATACAGATAGCCAATTTTTCCAGGACCATTTGTTGAAAGGATTATCTTTTCTGTACTGAATTACTTTTTTTTTGGTTTCAAATCAATTGTCCATATATATGTGGGTCTATTTCTGGATTCTCTTTTGTTCTACTCATCTATTTGTCTATTTTGATGTCAGTACTATATAGTCTTAATTATTCTAGCTTTATAATCTTGATAACAGGAAGTATTAGTTCTCCAGCTTCATTTTTCTTTTCCAATTATGTTGAATATTTTAGGTCCTTTTCATTTCTTTAGTAATTTTAGAAACTGCTTGTAAAATTCTACAAAATCTTTAGCTATGTTTTTAGTATCAATTAGTACTGCAGTGAATCTAAAGATCAGTATGGGGGGTATTGACTGACATCTTAATGTTAAGCATTTTGACTCAAGATATATGTCTCCATTTATTTAGATCTTCCTTAGTTTCTTTCAGCAGTGTTTTATAATTTTCAATATATAGGTCTTGTACATCTTTTCTCAGGTTTATCCCTAAAGTATTTCAAAACTTTTATACTATTTAAAAATTTTTTCAGTTTCTAATTGTTGCTCATATATAGAAATACAGTTTATTTTTGTATGTTAATGTTGTGTCCTGCAACCTTGCTAAGTCACTTAGGTGATTATGTTGTCAGCAAATACATTTTACTTCTTCCTATCCAATCTGGATGATTTTTATTTATTTATCTTGCCTTATTGAACTAACCAGAACGTCTAGTAAAACGTTAATAGAAGTGTTGTGAGTAGACATCTTTGTCTTGTATCTGATTTTAGGGAGAAAATATTCAGTTTATTACAATTCTGTATGATAGTTGTAGGTTTTTCATAAATATTCCTTTATCGTGTAGTTCCTAATTTGCTGAGTTATGAGATGTTGGATTTTGTCAAATACTTGCTCTGTATTTATTAAAACCATTTTTTAGTTTATTAATATAGATTACATTAATTGATTTTCAGATCAATGTATTTCTAAGATAAACCCCACTTGGTCACTGTGTGTTATTATTTTTATATAGTTAAATTTATTTTGCCAAAATTTTGTTTAGAATTCATATGTTTATGTTCATGAGGGAGTTTTTCTATAGTTTTCTTGTAATGTGATTGCTGGTTTTGTCAGGGTAATGAGCACCTCAGCGAATGAGTTGAGAAACAGTCTCCACTCAATTTTCTGAAAGAGTTTTGGTAGAACTGGCATTTTTCTTCTTTAAATGTTTTATAGAATTAACAAGTGGAGCCATCTAAGCCTGGAATTCTCATTGTGGGAAGGTTGTTAATTGAAAACTAAATTTCTTTGATAGTTATGGGCTTTTTGGGTTACCTAGTTTTTCTTAAGTGAAGTTTGATTGTTTTTTAAGGAATTTGTCCTTTTCATTTAAATTATTAAAGTTATTGGCATAAAGTTATTATTTTTATTTTTTTTCCTTTTAATATTTGTAAAATCTGTAATGATGTTAAATCTCTCATTCTTATTGTGGGTAACTTTTTTCTCATATGTATTCCTAATAACCCAGGTTAGAAGTTTATAAAGTTTATTAAACTTCTCAAAGAATCAGCTCTTGGTTTTATTGATATTCTCTTTCATTTTTCTATTTTTCAGTTCACTGATTTTATTTCTAATCTTTATTATTTCCTCTCTTTTGCTTGCTTTGGGTTTTATGTCCCCTTATTTTTGTAGTTTCTTAAGATGGAAGCTGAAGTCATTACTCGAAATCTTTTTTTATTTATTTTTTTATAATATAGGTGCTTAGTGCTGGAAGTTTGCAAGCATCGGACATAGATTATATTTTCATTTTCACTTAAAATTTCAATTAAAAACAAGTTTTATTTTCCCTTTTGATATCTTCTTTGACCCATTAGTTTAGAATGTGTTGTTTTCTTTCCAGAAATTTGGGCAATTTCTAGATATCTATCGTTTACTTCTAGTTTAGGTCCACTGTGGACAGAAAATATGCTTTGTATAGCCTGGTTGTTATATCCTTCAATGAGCTGACCTCTATCTCTGTTTGTATTCTTGTTTATCCCTGTTAATAGTCTTTGCACTAAAATCAACTTTGTCTAAAATTAATATTCATGCCAGCTTTTGTGATTAGCATTTGTATGGTATATCTTTTTTAGTTCTTTTATTCTAACCTATTTGTGTCTTTATAGTTGATTTCCTATATGCAAAAAATAGTCGTGTCTTGAAGTTTCATCAAATTTGATTATTTCTGCCTTTTAATTGGAGTATTTACACTATTTCATTTAATGCAATTATATGGTTACATTTAAATCACTCAACTTTCTCTTTGTTTTCTATTCGTCCTATCTGTTCTTCATTCCTTTTTTATTTTTTATTTTTCTGACTTTTCTTAGTTTAACTGAGTAATTTTTATGATTGCATTGTATCTTAGTTGGCTTGCTAGCTGTAAATTTTTGTGTTATTGCAGTGGATGCTTTAGAGTACATAGTGCACACATTTAACTTAACAGTCTACCTTCTAGTGATATTATAATGTTTCATATATAATGTTAAAATCTTACAATAGTGTACTTCCATTGCTCCTTCCTGGTCTCTGTGCTATTGCTGTCATACATTTCATTTCTACATTTGTTAAAGCCTTAAACTATATTGTTGTCATTTTAAAAAATTCAATTATCTTTTAAAGAGAATTAAATTATCAGAAAAGTAGTACATGTTTTTCCAAATCACACCATGTCTAGTACTCTTCATTCCTTTGTATAAGTCCATAATTCCATTTAAAAATTTTTCCTTATGTCTAAAGGACTTCTTTTAACAATTCTTGTAGTGCAGCTCTATTGGTGATAAATTATTTCAGCTATTGAATGTCTGAAGATGTCTTTGTTTTCCCTATAGTTGTAAAAAATATTTTTGCTGGCTATAGAATTATGGGTTACAGTTTTTATCTTTCATCCTTGAAAAGATTCCACTGCTTCTTACTTGCATTGTTTCAGATGAGAAATCTGCTATCATTGTTGTCTTTGTTCCTTTGTACCTAAGAGGTCTTTTTTCTCTGGCAGCTTTTATGATTTTCTGTTTTTTTTCAGAGTGAAATGATTATAATGTTCCATGCTGCAGTTTCTTAATGTTTCTTGTGCTTGGAGTTTGGTGAACTTTTTTGGAACTCTGAGTTTATATTTTTTATCAATGTTGGAAATTTTTATCCATTAGTTCTTCAAATAGTTTTTCTTTCCCCAACCTCTCTTCTTTCCTTCAGAAACTCAAATTATACATATTTTAGGCCCACAACTCACTGACCTTTTTATTTTATTTTATTTTTCTCTTTAGTTTCAGTTACTATGTCTTTGTTTACTCATATTTTCTTCTACAATGTCTAAATCATCAGTAGTCTTATCCAATGTATTGTTTCATCTCAGACATTGTAGTTTTCATATCTAAAAGTTCAATTTGGATTATTTTTATATTTTTCTTTTCTCTAATTAATATGTTCAATTTTTTCCCTTAACCTCTTGAGCATATCTAATACAGGTACAATAGCTGATTACATGATTTGTTTGATAATTCTAACATCTGTGTGAATTCTGGATCAGGTTCAACTATTTTATTTTTTCTTTATTATAGGTCATATTTTCCTGCTTCTTTGCATGTCTGATAGTTTTTGACTGGATGAAAGTCTATGTGAATATTATTTTTTCAGGTGCTAGATTTTTTTTTTTGGATAATAAATATTGTTAAACTTAGTTATGGTTCACAGTTAAGTTACTTGGAAATAGTTTTATTATCTCGGGGTCTGGCTTTTGAGATTAGAAAGGCAGGACCAGAGCAACATGTAATCTAGAAGTAAGTATCCCCTATTACTGAGGCAAGATCCTTTTGAGTACTCTGTTCAGTGCCTCATGGATTATAAAGTTCTCCAGTTTGGCTATTGAAACCAGGTATTCCCAGTCTTGATTGATCTCTGGATACTATTTCTTTTTAATCCTTTTGGGTATTTCTTACCCTTACCCTAGACATTTTCCTCATAAGCATATACTGATCAGTGCTCTGCTGAAAACTTAAGTTTTCTTTCTATGCAGCTTTTTTTTCTTTGGTAAACGATTGTGTTAACTCTAGCTGCTCCCCACCACCCCTCTGGCCCCAGCCTCACAAGTCTGCCTCTTCAACTCAGGGATCCAGTCAGGCTCCATCTGGGTTCCTCCACTCTATTTTTTTGGTTTAATGTTTCCTTTTGTATGTGAGTCTCATAGGGATTAAACTATTCTTAGACTGGAAATTGTTTCTTTCGGAGAAAATATAAAACTTTAATTTTTTAATCACCTAATAATTTTTAAGTAACTGCTAATATACCACAATCAGTTTAGAGCTTATAACAGTCATCTGACCACTTAGAAATTAAATCATTTACAGCTATATGAAACTAGAATTTGAAATCTGAAGACCTAAGTTTCATTCCTGGCTCTATCACTTATTAATGATCTAACTTTGTTTTTGAACATGTTGCTAAACTTCTCTGAGCCTTAGTTTCTAAAAGTGTAAAGTGTGAC
>NW_011889326.1:7918-31967 GCF_000151845.1 Pteropus vampyrus | reverse complement strand
ATTGGTTCCATAGAAAAACTACACTATAGTAAAATGTGATAATGTGTTAATTTCCTATGATTCCTTCCTTAAGAGTAAGAAAATAAAAATTTTAAGACAAAAGTAAATAATTTAATATGAGGGAATTTTTAAGAAAGATTAAATATATAAAGCTTTCATTGTATGTAATGCAAATTTGAAATACTTTGTTTTTAAATGGGAGGGAGATATTATGACACATCGAACCTCCCATTTAGTTTAATCAGAATTAGTGGTGAACTCTCACTTAACTTTGTCTTTTGATTAAAAAAATTCTTGAACACTCCAAACTTATTTCTAAAGTAGTCTCTCTCCCATACTGGACTGTGAGAAATTTTCTCCCCAAACTTTCTTTTCTCAAACTGGGGATTAGTACCACTTCCATGAAGATAATACGGTGCCAGTGAAAGGGAAATAAAGAAACTCAGCCTATGAAACCTGAAGCAAGAGGGGTTCTTCTCACTTCTGATCTTAGACACTGTGAGGACCAGAGGTGAATAATGCCTCACATCTTTCTGAGAGGGCTTTTTTTTATATCACTTATCTTGAGCTTGGCAGTTTTTGCTATGCTGATCCCTGGTACTGGACCACTCTTTTAGCAAGAAAATAACTTCTCAGACACTCCCCAAGTCACCCAAACTTATAGTCTCTGCTATGGACTGAATGCTTGTATCCTCCCCCTCCTCCAAATTCATATATTGAAGCTCCTAGTTCCCAGTGTGATGGTATTAGGGGATGCCTTTGGCAGGTATTAGGCCATGACGGTGGGGCTCTGGTGAAGGGGATTAGTGCTCTTAGTAAAAGAGATGAGAGAGGGGTAATCTCTCTCTCAGCCTTGTGAAGACACAGTGAGAAGATAGCTGTCTACCAGCCAGAAAGAAAGCTCTCTCCAGACACCAGATCTGACAGTGCTTTGATTTTGGACTCTCCAGCCTCCATAACTGTGAGAAATAAATGTCTGTTTTTAAGCTGCCCAATCTATTGTAGTCTTGTTATAGCAGCCTGAACTAAGACAGTCTCCTAGGTCTCTTATTCTTTATATCCTTTTCCCTTTTCATTTTCTTCCCCCGCCCTTTTTTTTTCCTGAATAGTGTGGGCTTATTTCCAAACTATCCAAAATAATTAGGTTATTACCTTTTCTTCTCTCCTACTTTCTCTCCCTTTTCCAGAGAAGTCCTCAGTCTCACAGGAGAAAGCATGGCCATCCAAACAAGCCTTGATGACAAAAGTATATATATATATACTTTTGCCATTTAATTTTCCACTTTTACATGATCTAAAGTTGATTGTCTGGGTTAAGTAAAAATACCAATATTAATCTCCTCTGACTAAATGAATTATTAGTAAAAGCCTTGAAATGGAACATTAAACTACATAAATATTTAAGGGACATGCTTCTTTCCTTACTTACCGACATTGAATTTTCTTTTAAAAAATGTAAATATATGGTGCTGAATTCTACAGTTTCTGGTGGGGTCTTGTCATTGACTTTTGTCTTGGAACTTAAGAATACCAATGAATTAAATTTAAAATAATTTAAAAGACTAACCATCTACTGTTTTACTAGTTTAAAGAGCAGATCTTCTTGCCCATTTCCCTTTTCTGAACTAATTTTCTGTTAATGAAGTAAGTAATAACATGTCTGGAATAGGAAGTAAGGACTATTTTGTTAGCTTCCTGTGTGGCATATCCTTGTGTTAATTTCAATTCAATAAATGTTTATTAAATACCTACTCTGTGCCAAATTCAAGAAATCCCTATCTTATTAGAAAGAGGCAATTCTTACAATAGAATTTGATAACTGTCTTAAGTACATTGGTGGGACAAAAGAGAAATTGTCACAAGCTCTTAATTGTGTTTTCAGAAATAAACTTGATTATATCACGTATAATTAGACATGTGAAATCAAAACCTATTCACATGAATTTGTCTCAACCGGAATAGGCTTTAAACAACAATTCCATGTGAAATGAATACTGATTTCTGTATTCTTTATGATATCCTTTTATAGCTTTGTTTTCATATTTCTGAGTGATCTTCTGTGGGCTATAAGCACTTTAGACTTCCTTGCCTGGGGCTGTCCATCAGGTAGTTAATGATCTGTAAGCAGTGTTTTTATGTAAGTCATTTTCAAACAACTTATTGACCCTTTGATGTAAAAGTATGTTGAAAACTAAACATGTAAAGCATTTTGACATAAATTCTCCAAGAATAAATATTTTCCTCAAGCTTTAATATTAGATTCTGGAACCTCCTGGAAAAGCATTATAAATGTCAGCTGTGCTCTTCATTATTAGGAAGTAAAAGACTTCTTTGGAATGTTCCTAGGGGAAACAGATTGCAAGTCTCTGCTAGATATCTTAAATAAATAGGAAGTAAATATATTTGCTTCACTCAAGCTCATACACACATTACATAACATGTCGACTTTAGTTAAAACCTTTTCTAATCAGTCCCTGAATTACTGAGGAGGTTGAAATTTGATTAAATAACAAAAGAATGGAAAAAAATCTTTGCAAGCTTATTTTTTTTTTTTTTAGGCCTTGAATTTAACCTTATACCTTTGGGCTCAAATATTTACATGGAAATATAGACTTTTTTTAGCAATCATTTACACTATGATGTCTAACGACCCCTCCTGGCCCCAAACCCTACTGTTACCTAAGGGACACCCCAGTGTAGGAGGTATAAGAAAAAATCTAAACATGCAGAAGAGTTTTGTTTGCTTTACTGGTTGGCAAATGGCATGAAATCTCATAAATTTTTATTTTTACTTATTTTATTAGCAGCTATCTCTAAGCAGAAGTAAACATTCCTGCTCTTCTTGACTTTGTAATTATTATTATTTTAACTCAATTATTGTGTTGGTTGTAGGTTATTTCATAAAATCTATTTTTGCAGCAATATGTAGTTGTATTATAATATTTTTTCCTATAAGATTCATTAATGATTTTAAAATATATATTTGTTTTATTTCTAACATTCTTGTCACTGAAGGCTTTTTTTTTCTTTATAAAATAGCATTATCTGTAATGAACGGGGATTGGTAATTTTTGTTTTACCTGAGGCTGTGATGTACTCCCTGTACCCCCAAACACATACACTAATTTGATGCATGCCATGGAAAGAAAAGTGGAAAAACAATGTCAGATTTCAAGTATGGCGATATCCTAAGATAAAATCTAAGCTACTTTACAAGAAGTCAGACTGTTTAATAAAACAAACCCTAAACATCTTCATTAATCAAGCCAAGTGTGCCTGCCTGTGTTTGCAGCTGCATGACAAAAATACCTCAGCCCCCAACTTCTTTTTATTCCAACCCAGTTGGAGGTAGATGAGGCAGACTCTAGGCAAAGCTGTAAATCCTGTGAAATTTGTCATTAACCTCATTTTTTTGCTTTTTATCTTTTCCACATCCCCTCTTTGTCCTTCTATTCTTCTCACGCTTCCTGCTCCTCAATCCAAACGGGAAAGGATCTTATAATGACCCATTTATACCTATTGATTGACTGATTACACCATCGCTGAAATGCTTCACACTGAAACATTACCTCAACCAGCCTTTTATCTCTGATTGTAGAGGAGAGGCTTATTCCTTGTTAGAAAAACTGTTTCCTCTGCAATCTGGTGGAGATTGTTTTTGGAGAGTGAGGAAGGAGGAGGCCCTTTGGAACTTCTGAAATCACAGTTGTCCTAGTCAAGCAAATTTAATTTAGACCTTACGATGTTTTCAGCTACCCAAGCAGATGCTCTACAGTCAGCCCCCACTTTTTTAAATGTACTGTATACTTGTTAAAAATGGCAAGGAAGACTTTATTGAAGATTATTGCAAAAAGGGAGAGAGATTGCATTCAACTCCATTGAAATAAAAGGCAGGAGGATTTTTAAACACTGGGCTGAGTTAGTGCAAAGGTACTGGAGGACACTCTGGGGAGACTGGTCAATGTGATTAGGCCATCTGTGTTTACTAATTGGTGCATATCAAAGTTAGGTTCCTACCATCTCACAGAGAGTGAGATACAGGCTTCTTTGATGATCTTGTTTCAAAGGGATGGCTTTAGGAATGCTTAAGAAGGACATTCCTGGGTTGTTAAACTTGTAGGAGACTAGAAGATTTACATCTCAAAAAGGAAGATAAAGAATTTATTATTGCAAATTTTCTAAAGTAAATGCTGTAAGAAAAGGTAGGTCAAGGGCCTAAAGTCTGGAAAAAGCCCTTCACAAGCTTTGTCAAGCTGAGAACACTAAGGCCCTCTTAGTCATCCACTTTCCATACTTTTCCCCTTTTTAACTCTCCAAGCTTTCCAGTTCATCAAAAATATCATGAATGAATGTTTCTGGTTCTTACTGAATTTGGCTGAAGTTGACCTGATGTCCCTGCATTATTAATTCCTTCCATTTGTGACATGTCCTACTGTTACTGGAGAGTGGGGTCCTCTCTTGACACGTTATCCAGGTTCTTGATGTCTCTAACAAAGAATTGAGCAAGACACCGAAATACAGTAGAAAAGAAAAGTTTTATTAGAAGGGAAAGTACACTTCTAGACGTGGAAGCGGGCCTGAGCAAGAAAGGCGTGGCTCGAAAGGCCTGGCTCAAAAGGCCTGGTAACAAAGCCTTTGGGGTTTTTATCCCTATTTGCTGTGGGTGGTTACTTTTCTTAGAGGAGTGGGCTTCTTTGATTGACGACTAAGATTAAAAGGAGGACTCAGTGATTCATCATTTTGCTTTCTGCGCATGTTTGTTCCCATGTTTGTCTATTATAATGATATTAATGAACTTCTGGGCATATACATCATATTCTAATGATGGTATAATGAGACTCAGGTGAGTTGAAGGTCGTTGGGGTCTTCATTGCGCCGGTGCAAGTGACTGGCTTAAACTGGTACCTAAATCTCTGCCTACTGGTTTGTGTGAGTTAAAAAAAATGCCTTCTGGCTTAATTGTGGGCGGATTAGGGTGGGCCCCTTCTGAGATAGGATGACCTCAGTGTCTCTGCAGGCAGACCCAAAACCCCCTAACTTTCTTGCCTTACTCTTATCTAAGAGCCATGAATCCCCTTATTTTTAGTATGGATGTTGAGAGAGGGGAGGTCTCTTCTTCTGCAGTATCTGCTTCCTGCTGAGAACAGCCGTCAGAAGTCCCTGCCTACAGGAGTTTCATGGAGCTATTTCCCTTCCTGCCT
The DNA here is from genome assembly GCF_000151845.1 of Pteropus vampyrus. NCBI lineage: Eukaryota > Metazoa > Chordata > Mammalia > Chiroptera > Pteropodidae > Pteropus > Pteropus vampyrus. Next base: position 26,766 of record NW_011889326.1, on the reverse strand, counting down.
CAGTCAGGGTGGGGTCTTCGGTTTCTTGCTGAAATGCCACCTCAGTCCCTAGACAAGGAAAAGAAGATACAAACTCGTTATTCAAATCATACATCTGTTAATTTCTATTATTGATTTGCCTACTAAGTGAATAAAGGGGAACAGGCTTGGTTAATACTTAAAGAGTAAAAAGAAAGACCTTTGGCTTAAAGTTCCCTCCCCGACCTTCAGACTCTAAGGGCCCTGCCTGAAATGGCTTAAAACCATTTCTGCTTAACAATGGGCTGATGACCCTTATCAGTAACAGATGATCTGAGTCGCCAGGGCAGTTATCAGGATTTGAGGGAGAGGGCCTTTTTCCCAAAGAAAGGAGGGAAGAAAACTTAACTAGATTTACTAAAAAGATTAACTCTGCAAGAGATGTCCCATTTAATTTCCTGTTAAAAGATTAAGAATTTACAAGTGATGTCCTGTCTCACTACCCTAGCACAGGTATGCCTGTTGCCATTTATCCTCTCTCAGTACTTTGCATGCCCTCTCTTGACTTTAATCTGGTCTCTGCCATCTCTTCCATATGCTCTGTGGCTTCGAATTACATACTTCATGTTCTGGGATATTTGACATTGTTTTCATTTAATTTAATTATTTTTCATGCTGTAATGCTCGTAATCTGATGTCGTCAAATACACCTCTAAGCACAATATTATTTACAACCCTGGTTATGGTGCTTTTCCTAAAATCGATATAGTTTGGGCTGCTTTCCTTTCATTAATAGTGGTGTTATTATTGTGAGGATTAATATTTGTAGTCACAAAATAAAGGAAAAGAACAGATCTAGTACAAAGATACAACAGGTGCAGTAGCTTTGCCTTCTGAAAGAGACAGGAAACCACCTGCATTGTACCTGGACAAGCCTCAAGCCAAGCATATACCATCTAGGATTTTCAGAGAAAGAGAATGCCACTGATTTTTTAGAATGTAAATTCTCTATACCCACATAGGAAAACTTGTTCCCTACCAATTTTAGTCTATCCTAGGATTTTAATTTCCTTTCATCCCTCACCCCCAGGAGAGTTCATAAAACATAATTCATATCAGCACATTTTTCAAAGCTTTGGTATTCAGCCTGGAATAAGACCATAGTTAGTAAGGGTGGGCTTTAGCTGAACAGTTCATCATTGGTTAATCATTGGCAGTAATTATATGTTCCACTTTGCACCCAGACCAGTTAACACCTATTATTTTAGCATAATCATTTATAGAAAACCCTTTTATTCTCAAATGGATCATGATTTGGATAATAAATTAAATGGACACTTGAGCTTTGCCACTCTAAATTTTTATCTCTTCTGAGGGTCCTTTACCAATTCGTAGTGAAGATATACTTCCTCTTTTTATTTAGCTTTCAGGTGCATACTTATTGGATTAAACTCATTCTCATTCTCCCTCTCCCTCTGTCTCATACACACACCACTAAAAATGTTCCCACAATGACTACTTTTTAAACGTAATTTAAGAAAAATGTTGTCTTAAATGCAACATAATGTGCAAAGATACCTGCCTACAGTATCTTTGCCAGAGGACAGAGCTTTACATTATGATGCTAAGCACAGTCCATTCCCCAGTGGGGCTCATTGCTTGGTGTTTTCAAAAATCAGAGATGTAGTGGTAACTTTTTATTTACAGTAAGATCAGCCAAAGCTTTGAAAACATTTTTCTTCCTTTTCAACTGATCACATTTTAAAGCAAGGTATCCACTCTCATCAGTTTCTATAAACAAAGGGTAACTGGTAAAATAATGCTTTCTTTTTTTGGTATAAAGCAAATTCTCAGAAGCAAGTAGGGGGTGGATGGTAATGGAGGACGGTTATTCTTCTAGGTACAAGTGGACATTGGTATTCACATTTCTCAGCAGAAGAAATTGACGCTCAGAGCAATTACATAATTAATTCAAGACACAGCTATTAAGAAGGCTGGGACTGATCTAACTCCGTATCTTGTATCCTGAATCAGTTCCCTGTGCTGCTTCTACCCATATTCAATGTTTGTCTTCTCCATTAAGGCAGAAACTGGTGTTTCTGTGTTTAGCATACCATGGGCCTTTAATAAATGTTAAATGAATGAATGATGAAGTCATGCATGAAAGGGAGAAGGAATAAGAATGAGAACTAGTGTGAGAGGGAGTCACAGTATTGGATCAGAAAAGCAAAGTCAAGAATGGGGACAAGTTCCTGTCAGTAAATGTTGACGAGGAATCTTTAGGACTCTGAGAGTCCTTGGTGAGAAAGAAGCCAGTGTAGCACTGAGGGATGGAAATAATGAGGTAAAAAGGTTTGAGAGTCAAGGCAGAACAGTTTGACAGTTTTTCTGACCAGATTTCTTGCCCCTTAGGCTAGAGAGGCAGTGCAGGGCAGTGGTCAAGTTGTGGGCTCAAATTCAAGTAATTCTTAGGTCAAGCCCTTAAAAACAAGTCCCCCAAAGTATAGAGGTATTCAACCACTTAATATTCAGGGTTCCATTTCATCTTCACAAACAGTTTTAGGTGGATCCTACTATTCCCATTTTATGAATGAGCCCCCTGAGGATTTGGAGTGAAATAATGTGAGCAAGCTCATGCATAGTAGGTCAGCTTTTTAATGTGGGTCTATCTGAGCCTAGAGAATGAGCTCTCAGTTGTCCTTCTCCCCAGGAGGGCTCTGTGAGAGTGCTGTTACCACCAGGCTAAGAAGATACTGATGCAGGTCAGGGCAAATTCCCCAGGTGGGGAGGGGTGGCGGGGGGCGGGGTCCGGTGGGGGGGGAGGCAGGGGAGCTCAAGCCCTGTATTGTGAGAGAGAGTTCTTGACTGAGTGTAGGGAAGAATTCAAATGCATGCCAGAGTCAGAGTTAAAAAAAAGTTTATTAGAGAAGGGACAACAATCCATAGATTGAGAAAGCAAAGACAAGAGAAAGCAAAGCCAAAAAAAGAGCAAAGAAAAAAATCCCCAGCCTTTGATCCATAGGTTCCGATGGTTTTAGCCATAGGGAATGAATGATTTCATTTTGTGTAGGCCCCAACTTAAACACTCTGTTTTCCCTTCATGGTATGGGTAAATGGTTAGTTAGCAATCCCAGCAGAAATCTTCCTTTGTTCTGTAGGTTTCCTCATGGCTTGGCTGCAGGGCCGATCAGCATACTGCAGTCTCTGAATGTAGCTTGATCTAATGTTTTAGTTCTCTTGCCTCCTCCCTACATTATTACCATCAACTCCACATTGATGATGACATTACCTCCTAGGTCTCCAAAGGTGTTATGCAAAGTTCTATTTCTATCAATAGTAAACATTTACAGAATACTTACTCTGGCCAGATACTTTGCAAATGCTTTATATGTTTTAATTAATTAAATCCTTACAACAATGGTATGAGGCAGATACTATGATTTTTCTTTTTCTTTTTTCTTCTTTTTTTTACAGATGAGGAAACCGAGACATAGCGAGGTTAAGTAACTTGTCAAAGGTTATGCAGGAAGTAAGCGGCAGAGCTGGAATTTGAATCCAAGTCCTCTGGCTCTAGCATTTGTGTTCTCACCTATTATGCAGCTATTTATGTTATCTACTGACTCTTAGATAAGAAAGTAACTTGCTAAGGACCTGATTCATAAGTTAGTTTCACTGAAAACCATTTGCCATCTGTCATGTCTCATCCTGAAGAATGTTTTCACAAGGATAATTGGAGTCCCTGGATTTGTATTAATAATAACAATAGCTAGTGATCACTGAGTACTATCTGCATGCTAGACACAGAGCTAAGAGCTTTACCTGCTTTCTCTTAATCTTCCCAAAAATAAAAGAAAGTAGATTTATTGTTTCATAGATGAGGAAACTGAAGCTTAGCTGCAAGTAATTTGCTCAAAGTCACACAGCTAGTAACAGCTGTGAAAAAGCCGGCATCTGTCTCATTTTCTCTTGTAATCACCAGATACTCCTGCTTCCCACCAGAAGGCTGCTTTAGCCTTTGATTCATTAATTAGTTTGGCTGAATGGTATCCATTTTACGCTGCCCAGGAGGGCATGTTACTGTACATGCTCACTTCACTTTCAGGAGAAAAAGGCAAATTACCAAAAGAACAAATTAACACCAGGGACCTCTTAAAGAAAATAAATTCCTAGGATGTGACTTGGTCAGGATCCACTACATTTCACACTATGTCTTAGATTTTTTGCATCTGCATAAAGCTACACTCCAACACACCCCAGATTTGTGGTTAAGAATAACACTTAAAAGTTAAGTGACGTCTAGCAGACACTGTTTAAAGCAGCAAGGTACGTGTTTTAAAAAGCTTTATAGAAATAGTAGAAATATTTTAATTAGAAATATTTTAATATAGGGTTTTGGATAGTATACACACTATGGTTAAATATATACATATGTGAACAGAAACATACCTTTCTATATCATTATTAAAAATGTATATAAAATGATAAAAATTTATAACCAGAAGGGAGTTTAGAAATCACCTAGTTCTGACCAGGAAACTAAGTGAGGCCCATGTTGCTGAGGTGGCTTGGCAAGCTTTCAAGCATCTTGCAAAATTTAGATTAAGCATCATCTTTATGAATTCTTTCCAGATCTTTCTTTTTATACCTGCTCCTCTCTGGGTGAAAATGACTTTTTTTTTTCTTTTTTAAATCAGTATATTCTGTGGCTATTTCCATCATGGCTCCTTTATCAATTCTACTTTTCATGTGCATGGCTCTCTCCTTTTATAGCCTTCTAAGCTCCTTGAAAGCAGGGACGGTCATTCCTTTGACTCTGTATTCTCCGGAGCTAGCACAATGTCTGGAACTTAATCAGCGATGGACAGATCTTCGACATGTGAATGAGTTGGCAGAGATCTCCTGGTTAGTTAGGAGTGGAGTGCAAAAAAGGACACATTTCCCAACTTGCCAGGAACCAATGACCCTCCTATTACACATCGTTACTTCTCTATTCTCATTTGATTTTCACATCATAAATGAATTATAAAGTTATTTTTAAAGAGGACATATTCAGAAGCTATCAATACCAAAAAAAAAAAATCTTAATCGATACGACAGTATAAAATCCTTACTCAGTGAATGGGTAGTTAAAAATATAGTTTTTTGAAGAGCTACTAGCATCTTTCTTCTAAAAAATGTTTTAAAAACTAAAAACATTTTAGTTTTTAGAAGAAAATCAGCCTGAAGTCTGCCTTAATAACAACTTAGAATTTATATCCTTTGATCTAGAATGACACTCAGAACCTGAATATTCTGTATTGAAACTGTTGAAGTATAGAAGAAAGATAACCTAAATTTGCTTTTCATGTCAATCACTGCATACAGAGCAAACTTTCCATGTGTGAGAAAAAATTTTGTTGAAGGCAGTGATTTCATTTTTTCTTGAATAATACTGATTTATTCTGTTTGTAGGTGTCTTGCTGGCTTCAAAGAATACCCCAGATGTAGAAAACTTCTTAGTATGGGCATGGAATTATCAATCTGCAAAATTAGACATGGGAAATAGAAGTTCATCCTTCTCTCACGGGATAATTGTTTCCTGAAATTAAATGACTTTGGTGCCTCTATCCATCTTGATTTGTACATAGCCCACCATATCATACCTTTTTAGAGTGGAAAAGAAACTTAGAGATCTTTCTGACTTTTTAGTTAAGGAAACTGAAGTCCAAATAAGTAAAGTGACTTTCAAAGAATTGTCCTGACCAACTTGGGGGAAAAATCAAGATCTCCTGGGTCAGAGTACAATGTCACACTGCTTCTCTGATGAATATACTTTCGTTGATTACATTAGGCTTTCATTTCATTGGACAGAATCCTACTGGTTGAAATACATTTAGCTAACATCACATGAAATGTTCTGCTATCAAATATGGCCAAGTTTTTAATTTCATGAATTATGACTGATTTAGCAAAGATTAAATAGTTGGTGGTAGTACTAGAAATAGAACCTAGGGCTTCTGACATCACAGTCCAGGCCCGAGTGTCTCCCTCCTCCTGAAACCTTACTTGGCTCTCAGGAAGAACAAAATAAGAACACAAACCCACACATCCACAAACTAGCAAGGTCAATGTTTTTAAATATTTCTAGTAAGTTCATCTAAGCCTGGACTTGAGAAATGATTACTGTTTTTTTTTTTCTCTTTTTTGAGAGCTCTTGTGATAAACCATTTATTTATTCATTGATTCACAAAGCATATTCATTTTTCTATTATGGATCTCAAACTGTGCCTCAAGCTGGGGAATCAGGAATGAATGATCATGAATGTGGGCCTCACAATCTAGTGGAATAAAATAAACAGTAAATATAGAAAACTGTTACAGGTGTTGCAGAAAAGGTAAGAAAAAGTTAATCAGAGGAGGGAAGAGTTGTCTAGTCTACTTGAGGGGTTGGTTGGTTAACAGCTTCATGGAGTAGGTGTTACAATGTTCTGAACTTGAGAGATGGGGTAGGTGTTTCCTAGGGTGTACAGAGTGAGGTAAGGAGTCAGGAAAGAGTAAGAGGTGGCCTGACTAAAGATAAGATTCTAAAAATAGTTTATATGACTTGAGTGTGGAGTGTAACAAGAGTGTACAGAAAAGCGAGGCTGGAAAAGTCAGAGATGGGCTGATGGAAGAATGCTTGGGCTATGCCCAAGAATTTGAAGTTATTCTGTGAATAATGATGAGCCAAGAATGGTTTTATACCCTAGACTTAATTTTAGAAAGATCTACCACATTAGAATGTGTGTCTTTATGTGCATGTAAAGGAATAAGCTAGGAAATAAAAAGACTAGTCAGGGTCCCCTCAGGATTATGCAAGAAGATGTTAAGGATGCCTAAGTCAAGTCAGTAGAGGGAAGGTTGTGGAAGAGTGAGGGAAATTGAGATGAACAGGATGCAGAATGAGAGGAATTTGGTGAGCAAAGAGATGTGGAGGTACGTAATAGAAGTGACATTGAACTGGGAATTAAGAGAGCTGAGTTCTAATTATTGATCTTCCATAATCTAGCTCTGTGATTTTGAACTAGTGAATATTATAGTTGTAGTCTAACCATCCATTTCTTCTGTGTAAAATGGCAAGATAGGACTTTATCTCTGTTATTCTTAAAGTCTCTAAGTGTCAATGATTCTCTCTTAGATATCTGCGTTATATACATAGATCTATGGGACTAAGGTTTTCTTAGCCTACATACTAATTATGGTTAACATTTACACTTTATCAAATATAAGTACTGTTATGAATAATGACAATAATGAATTGATCCTCATTACAACTCTTTACAGTAGATGCTATTATAATTTCCATTTTACTGATGAGGAGCTGAAACAGAAAGAGGTGAAATAATATTTTTGGAATCACATTTTTGTTCTCTGCATGTTTTAGTCTGCCATTGTTTATGGCTGCCATAACAAAATATCGGAGACTTAGTGGCCTATAAACAACAGAAATGTATTTCTCACAGTTCTGGAGGCTAAAAGTTCAAGATCAAAATGCCAGCATGGTCAAGTGCAGGCCCTCTTCTGAGTTGCAGATGTCATGCTGTGTCCTCACGTTGCAGAAGGGATGAGCCTTCTGCAAGTAAAACTCATTTCCCACCGCGTTCCATGTGTCACATGCAAGGGAGACTGGAAAATGTAGTCTAGCTGTGTGTCCAGGAGGAAAGAAAGAGGAGACTTGGTGAATAGGTGGGCACTGTCTTTTAAAGCTGGGACTTGAACCTACACTGACTTCAGAATCCTCACTCTTCTGTATTATCTTTTGTACTTGAATGCACTCATGGAATCAACAGTAATTAAACTGTTTTGTACATAAAATAATATGAGGATGTAGGATGACTTTATAGTGAATAATACTCATGTATTATAACTGTACAGTTAAGATCCATGACTTCATTTATATCAGAAATATAAATTTCACAGACTCCCTTCTCAGTTTTTCATTAGGTTCAGTGACTCAATGAAGTTAATTTATGTTAGTCTGAGGCAAGTAAAAAAATCTGTTTACTTTGACTTTCGTTTTCTTTACCCATTATAATGAAACTTAATTATTTCATAAACTAATAGAATTTTAGAGTTGGAAGGAATCTTTAAATTAACTCTAAAACTAGTCTGATTCTTTCATCTTACAGATGAGGAAAGAGACCCAGAGATCTAAACGACTTACTCAACACTACACTCTTCAGGCACAGAGAACTATGCATTAGGGCCAAAGTATCCCATCTTTCTTTTCACTGCTCTTTCTACTCACTGTCATTTTTTTTCAGGAATCACTTGGGCTGTACTGCTGTCCTTAGAAACATTTATAGGAATATTAATCATTAAAGAACAGTGTGACTTCTGTAGTGTATAGGGACTGGGGATATTCTGATCCTTCACATTTGTGTGTGGGTGTGTGTAATTTGGGATGAAGTAGGAAATCTGCTTTTAGCCTTTGCCATTAGAAACATTTAAAAAAGTATAATGGACCATATTCCCTTCATAGTAATTTGAAATGGCCTTAAAGTCATCACTTAGAATGTCAGTTTTCACTATGAGGTTAAAGCAGAAAGTGTGACTGTTAGATTCTGAATTTCCTGGGTCCTAGGAAGAAGGTGTAAACTTGTCTCTTGCTCGTAAAAGTGGGGGTGATGAAAACTTCTAATTAGCTTTTAATTTTAACTTTAATTTAAAAAAGAGAATACCCTAGTCAGCACATTTTTGGGGTCAAGGAACAGAGACATCATCAAGTTGCCTCAGGAAAAAAGGGGCTCGTTGAAATCTGTGCAATATTTCAGGAATTCAGGAAAATTTTCAGGAATACGCAGACATCAAGGCAGCTGGTATCTTATTTCTTTACCTCTCTTTGCACCTGTGCTTTGGGGTCTGCTTCCTCTGAGTCCCTGTTATCACCACAGGGTGCACAAAGCTCCCCATGGGTCACCTGACTCCTGATGCCAGATGACTTTTGGGCTCAAATGTCCATTTTCATGTGACATTTCTGTGACTTTTAGTCCAAATTTCTAGAGAGATGAATTTGATCCGTCTCATTCTTTTTCCCCGTAGGCCTTACAAGCAAAAGTTGCTGGGCAGTTTATAAAGAGACCACTGTTCCTTGAGGTTTGCCTTAATACTGATTCTCGCTTAAAATGAGGCTGTACGAGATGTTCATGATTAGACTGAGGGGGAATAAACCTAAAATTGTTGCGACAGCAAATCTTGTTTTGTTCTGCCTCTTTCACATAGACTGGGGGACATCCTCTGGTTGAGAGTTTGCTTTCGTTAATAGAGGACTGCACTGTTAGTGTTACTCTTTAGTGGCAATTTGTTTTTCCCCAATAATTTTATTTCTTACATATAAAATGGAGAACTTTTAGAAAACAGGCTTTATAAAAATGTCATTGGCACTTGGCTATTTCCTCCCTGATAATCCTGATTTCATAAACTTTTGAAATTTCATTGATCTATTTAAATGACCATTTCTTTTACATTGCTTTACAAGAAAGTCTAAAAATGCTCCCTATTTTCTCATTCTAATGAATTAAAGTGAGAAATTAGCTGTCTCAAAAGCGTTTGTTTCCGCACATTTTATCCATTCAAAGTGATTTACAGTAACCTAAATCCACTAACTAGCTTGCATTTTAGATGCCTATTGGTGCATGTAGTTGGTACTTTATTTCTGTTTAAAAGTACTCTCTTGGGAGCTAGTCAAGTAAACTTATTAAATAAGAGTGTATGGAGACAAACAGAATTTCAGAATCAGTGAGACAAATTGGAATACAAATAAGAACTGAAATCTAATGGAGAGGAAACCACGTAGGAACAAATTCACAACTTGATGCTAAATTTACTTTCTTCTGTAGCATAAGTGTCAGATGAAATTTTTTTTACATGCATCTCAACACCAGTGTGTGTATATATTTTTTACACATGAAATATGTACTTTTATAAAATGTACATAACTTTCTATCAGTTATATCTTTATATATGTTCCATCATTTTGGTTTTCATTGATTACGTTAAAAGTAAAAGAGATAATTAACATTTAAATTGCTAAACAATTTAAAAGTAGTTTCGAATACATTATCTCATTTGGTTTTCATAAGGACTCTCTGGAACCATTTTAGAGATGAACAAAGCAGTTCTTTGAAAGGGGAATGGCCTTCTTAAGGGTTTACTCAAGTATAGTTTAGGTGAAACTAGGCTCAGACTGAGGCTACCAAGCATTGCATGTGGGGACAGTGATACGCGTCATGCATTCCTCCACATCATTTAGAACTGCAGTCTGTTGCGTGGATGTGGAGCTCTGCAGAAAAGGCACTAGAAGATACTGTTTAAGGTGATGGTTTCAGAAAGCAAAGTCCCCGGACTCATCTCTGGTTTTGTCTCTTACCTAGCTATTTTACCTTTGCAAATTACTTAACATTTCTGTGGCTCAGTTTCTTTGTCTGTAAGTTGGGGATAATTATAGCTTCCTCTTTAATGGTTGCTGTGATGATAAAGTGGAATAATGCTTGGCATGCAGTAAAAATTCAGTAAATGTACACATTTAGATCTTCCCCTTATGGTGGAGCTCCTTTCATTACATAAAAAATCAGATGGAAATAAAGGTTGGGCTAAAATGCCTTGTAGGATTGCATGCCAGAATATACCAGTCATAATAACTTTGCAAAACATTTAGGCATCTTAAGATATGATTTAAGTGGCAGTCTATTAAGGCCATATTTCTGGGACATTATAGAGTCAACGATCCTAATATTGAATTAAAACATAAGAGTAATAAGCGTGGAAGACAATAATTAGAGCTGGTTAATACTTGGTATCCCTTTTTCATAAGCATTTAACTTGTGTGTCTCTAAGTGTCATTTCACAAAAATAGAGGAGGTGATTTTGTGTTTATACATCACATCCAGGAAGGAAAAAATAGCAGAACAGCAAAAAGATGTTTTTTATTTTTATTTTTTTTTCACTTAAATCTTCTCCAGGGGGTCTTGCATCAGTTTACTGTGATACTAAGTGATTGTCTGGGAAGCCTATTGTGTTAATTTGAAAGCCCTATTGATTAGGTTAGTTTATCATCAGCTCTATCTGAATCTGTGTAAAGAATTCTAGTAACTGCTTGAATTTCTTACAGTCTCATTAACCTTTTAAAAGAAAACCACAGGAATTAGTTTTACCTCTTAAACTGTTTACCATTTACTAAACACATACCAAATGGTGAGCAGTTTACATGAAAATTTAGTCTTTGTCTACAAGGATTTGGTTATCATTAGAAGTTAAGACACATATCAGACAAATAAGAAAACTGAACATATGTTATGCTTAGATGAGGGTCTGCTAAAAGATTCATTTACCAGTTTTAAAGTATCTTATTTCACTTGGCATATGTACCAACATATATAAAAAATACTGAACAGTCAATATTCTCCCTACCTGTGCCTTCAATCTCTGACTATAAGATTATACATCCATTCATCTATTTTTTAAAAAGGTTAGTTCTCCTCCTCCACAGTAAGCTTTGCAGCTTGTTTTAATGAGAACAATAAAGACTGAGAGAGATTTTTCACAAAATTACATTTCTCACCAGGAAACTAAACCTGTGTGTCTATGTATCCATAGGCAGTGAATAGGAAGTTTAGGGCAGAAAGGCTTTGGTCTCTCAGGCTTGCTCTTCCTGGTCACATTTATTAATCTCTTAACATTTAGTACCATGTTCTGTGAAGGGAAAAATGCCTCTGTCTTCTCAGTGTACCAACTACCTCATCCCTCTCTTCATTTTACCATCCATATAAAGCATCAGTCACTTCCTTTCTCCCCAAAGAAGCACACTTTCTTCACCAGAGCTCTGACATACTGACCTTACCCAATGTAATTATCCAATTGTGGAATAATTCATTACAATCTGTTTACTATCTAAACAGTCTTTTCTTTTTCATATTTATTCTGCATTGATTCAAATGTAGAATAAATGACCAGGTTTTGAGATGTCATACTTCACTGACTTACCTCCAACTAATGTATTTGGAAAAATATACCCTATGAACAGTCTAGGAAGCAGCAGAAAAAGTACTACTGTGTCCAGAGGAGGCTGTTTTGTGGCAGTAACAAATAACCTCTAAATTTTAGAAGCTCATACACAATTTAAGGTTTATTTCTTACTCGTAGGTCTATCATGGTTGGTGGGGACTCTGTTCTGTGTCTCTTCACTTGAGAACTCAGCTTGTTATAGTCTCCACTATCAACATAATTGGTTGCTCTGGCTAGTGGAGAGAAGTGTGGTAAATTACATACTAGCTTATTAAATGTATTTTTCAATTACAATTGACATACAATATTAGTTTCAGATGTCCAACACAGTAATCAGACATTTTTTATACCTTAGGAAGTGATCACCTCATAAATCTAGTATCATCCGACATCAAACTTTTACAATATTATTCACTATATTCCCTATGCTGTACTTTGCATCCCCATGACTATTTTTATAACTGCCAATTTGTACTACTTAATCCCTTCACCTTTTTCACCCATACCTCCAACCCCCCTCCCACCTGCCAACAACAACCAATGTGTTCTCTATATGTTTGTGTTTTGTTTTTTAGATTCTACATATTTTCTGACTTATTTCACTTAGTATAATGCCCTCTAACTCCATCCACATTATTGCAAGATTTCATTCTTTTTATGGCTGAGTAATATTTCATTGTGTGTATATATATTAAATATACATATATAGCATCTTTATCCATTTGTCTATTGATGGGCAGTTAGGTTCCTTTCATATCTTGGCTATTGTAAATAATGCTGCAATGAACAGAAGAGTGCATCTATCTTTTCCGTTTAGTGTTTTGGATTTCTCTGGATAAATACCCAGAAGTGGAATTGCTGGGTCTATTTCTATTTTGAATTTTTTGAGCAATCTCCATATTGTTTCCCATAGTGCCTGTGCCAATTTGCTATCCCAACAGCAGTGCACGAGAGTTCCCTTTTCTCAACATCCTCACCAACACCCGTTCGTTGATTTATTGATAATAGCCATTCTGACAGGTGTGAGGTGATCTCTCATTGTGGTTTTAATTTGCATTTCCCTGCTGATTAGTGATGTTGAGCATCTTTTCATATGTCTATTGGCCATCTGTACATCCTCTTTGGAAAAATATCTATTCATGTCCTCTAACCAGTTTTTAATTGGACTTTTTTTTTTGATATTGAGTTGTATGAGTTCCTTATATGTTTTGAATATTATCCCCTTATCGGATGTATCTTCTCCCATTCAGTAGGTTGTCTTTGGTTTGTTGATGGTTTCTTTTGCTGTGCAAAATATTTATAGTTTGCAGTAGTCCCATTTGTTTATTTTCTTTTGTTTTCCTGCTTGGGGAGACATATCCAAAAAATGTTGCTAGCAGCCTATGTTTTCTTTTAGGTTTTATATATAAGTCTTTAATCTATTATACATTTATTTTTGTAAGTGGTCTAGATTCATTTTTTTTTTTTTTTGCATGTGTCTTTCTAGTTTTTCCAACACCATTTATTGCAGAGACTGTCTTTACCCCATGGTATATTCCTGCCTCCTTTGTTACTGATTAATTGTTCACATAGACTGATATCCTTTGCTTCTGCTCATAAATGACTCATATTACTTAGCTTTCATTTCATTGGTCAAAGCAAGTCACATCAATACATCTCAATTTAATGGGGGCAGAGAAGGGAGAGAATCAGAAATATTTGAACAGCACTAATGACAACCACGGTGATTTTCTCCTCTTGTCAGGGAAAGTCAAAATTTCGATATTGAGGAGGGGGAAATAGTTAAAACAGTTTTCACTTGTAATTCTTTCCCCACCATAAATCTCCTTTTGAGAAAGATGGTAAAATGGCCTTGCTGCTGAAATAATGCCTCTTTTCTCGGGGGCTGGAGGGGAGGTTGGTGGAATCTCACTGTGTGCTCCTGGCTGCATTAGTACAGTGGAAGAGAACAGAGCCCCAGCCACCACTAATCTCTCTCTGAAGCTGGCTCTGCTCAGTGCTCTAACAGCTTCACTATGTGAAGAAGCCCTGCTAATATCTATAACCCATCTTCCATTCGAAGTCTTGCAGGCTTAATCTCATCCTGACTTACATCTGTTTCCCTAAATCACTATCAGAAATCCAAGTGTCCCAAATAATTTATCATCATGGAAATATCTGCATTCTGCCATTAATCCCACCCCTTCTTCCATTCCACTGTGTCCTCTGCAGTTTATTGTATGCGCCAGCCAACTCCTTGCCAGACAGTTCTACTATTACTTCCCAATAAATATACTTTTCCTCTTTCTGAGATATTTACTTTTTATAGTCTTTTCAAACATCTCTCATATTTCATAGAAAAATGAGATGAAAACAGATGCCTCGTCTCACTGTCTTATCCACTCACACCTACCTGCCTCTATCTACATATCACTCTTCTCCTGGTAAAATGGATTTTGTGTCCCCACATCAATCTAATACCAACGCTCCCACGTGCCCTGAATCTCAATTCCTTTTTCCTTCTCAAGAACATTCTTTTTAAATTACCCATTTTCTTTCCTATATTGACTGTTTCTCTCTCTACCAGATCATTCCAGTAAATAAACATGCTTTTATGGCATCTATTAAAAAAATTCCCTGGACGCCATATTCCCTTCTGGCTATTGTTCCATTTCCTTCTTCCTTTCCCAGAAAAACTCCAGGAAAGAAAGTTTTATACTTGTCTGTATAATTTTACATCCCATTCTCTATGAGACATATACTTTCAATCACGACTTTATTTTCCTCAGCACCTAAAATGATTTTTACGAAGTTTAAATGCTAGTAATACAAGCTAACAAAGAAGGCCTGCTATGAGGCAGGCAGTGTTCTCAATGCTTTATACGTAACTCATTTAATTCTCAAACCAATCCTAAGATGGTACAAATAATATCCCTCTTTTAGATACAAAAAACTGCTACCTAGAGATGTTAGGTAACTTGTCCAATGTCACACAGCTGCTAGGAGGAGCTTACTTAGATTTGAATCCAGCTACTCTAGTTTTGGAGTCTATGCTCTTAACCACTAGGTGTTACTTTTTAAACTGTTATTTGTCTTCATTTATTGCAGTTTTCAACATAGCTGATTGATTCCTCCTTCTTGAAACATTTTATTCTTTGGTTTTCCATGCCTTTATCTTGAGTTCCTTTCCTCCTACTACATGTGTTGCTCCTTATCAGTCTTTTTTGCTGTTTCCCCCATTCCAGATATAGGTTTAGACTGTTCTTTCCCTTCTTCTCTTCTTTGCTGGTAACCTGTCCATGGTAATTTGGTTCAGCCTATGGCTTGAAATATCACCTCCTGGCTTAGATCTCTTGAGTGTGTATCTGCAGCTCGAATTTCTTCCCTAAGCGCTATTTCACAAATGGTGTTGCCTGATTTACATCTCTACTTAGGTGTCTTAAAAAGATCTCAAACTTAACACAGACGAAACAGAACTACAGATATTTTAACCCAACACATCTTTTCCAAATTCCCTTTCCCCCCCGAGACTTCTCTACCAACTTCTAATTGCTCAGGACCAATCCTTAATTCTTTTTTTCCCCTCACAGCTCACATTCTATGCATTAGCAAGTCAAACCAACTCTGCACTGAAATATACCTTACTACTTCTCTCTAATGCCGCTGCTGTTAGTTTGGTCTAAATTCCATCCTTTATCACCTGCAACCTCTTCATAGTCTCCCCAATTCCATTCTTTCCTCCTCTGGTCTATTCTTTAAAGAGCATCCTAAGTACACTTCTGAAGCATTAATGAAGTGAAACCATTTCAACCCAAAGGCGTCCCTTGCAATGAGAATATAATCCATTCTCCTTACTGAGGCGTACCAGCCCCTACATGATCTTCCTACATTTCTGACACATTTCCCTTGACCTTTCAATTGTTCAACCACACTCTAGCCACAGCTGTCATCTTGCTGCCTGGGAACATACCACGCTTTTTACCATTTCAGTACCTTGTCACTCGTGCTCCTTCTCTTTGGAATGTTTGTCCTTTCTTAGATCTTCATAGTGGATGTTCCCTTCTCACTTAGATCATCATTCAGATTATCTCCTCAGAGAGGTCTTCCCTGGGACTCTTGCTAAAATATACCTTGTCTCCCTGCTTAATCACTCTCAATCACATTACTTCATTTCCTTCAAGGAGCTTAAAAATCTAATATTGTCTCAATCATTAACTTAGTTATTTGTTTTCTTCACAGGAATATGAGCTTTTCGAGGGTAGGGTCCATGTCCCTCGTATTCATTGTTGCAGCCCCAGGACTCAAAATGTGACTAAGAACAGGGTAGAAAACAATATAATGACTTGTAAACTATAACACAAAGCAATCGATTAAGACAAATGGAATCATTCTTGGCTAAGAAAATAGTTTCCATAGCATGAGAAGAAGTCTGGCTCTCAAGGTTTAGCTTTTGTAGAGACAGCTCTGAGCTTGATTCAAACAGAAAAATCTTTGGGACCTTGGAAATATTTGCTTCTTGAAAGTTCTTTTGCGGATTACATGTCACACCTGAGTTTCTTAGTCTCATGTGAAGGGACAAGGAGGAAAATATGTATGATTTGCTCTCTCACAAGCTATCTAATATGAGTTACTCCAGAGTGGCCCCTTGTCTCCCAGGGTCAAGATTAACATAAATGCATAATGTGCTGATCTTTTACAATTGGTTCCGATATATTTATCACTTAAACAACTTCAGATCTCTACTTTTGCTATTTAAATTTGTTTTTATAGCAATTACAGTTCTAAAACTTCTGAAAGCACAGTATTTCAACAAATGTTTGATTTTAAGCTATTTTTAGCAGATTAAATTTTTGCTTCATCATTTACAGTAGGTTAATACTTTGAAGAAGAAATGCTAGGGAAAAAAATGATGGCAAACTGGAACCTTATCATGATGTGATAACTGGCGTCCCAAAATTTTACCTTTATAGCCTTCTTACAAGGTGAATGAAATGGGAAGGGGAACCTCACAGCTTATTGGACTGGGTTTCTAGACTAGATATAAATCCACCCAAGTTCTGGCTGCCCTTGGTGCCATTTGTCTCCTCAGGCAAAACTAGAAGAAATGATTTTTGAGTCCTGAGACTAGCTGAAACTTTTGGGAAAACAACAGCAATTTCAAGAATCACCAAATTAGTTCGTTTTCATGGAAACTGTGTGGAAGAATACTAAGGAGGGGGATCCCCCCATATCCTAACTTCTTGCCTGACTTTATACTCACCTCCATTGCAGGGTACCTTGTCTAAGGGTTTACCTTTTATTAGCAAGTCAAACAAAAAGGTGTAAAAAGAAGTCATATGCAAATAAATGTTTTTGATAGCATCATATATTGAATCTGTATTTCAGACTGTTTTGACAGAAATAGTCCAACCACATTCCACATTTAGAAATCAAAGTGTGGAGTAAGCATTGTTGTATTTCTAGTTTCATGCATGGTGGGTCTCTTATAGAGCTATACTTAATGCACTTCTAATTAAAAAGAGGGGTGGACATGTCCAAAGTTTTCTAAATGTCTCATCTTTTGTTTTTGTTTGTACAGCTCACCATGTTAAAACGGGCACTTGCGAGGTGGTGGCACTCCACAGATGCTGTAATAAGAACAAGATAGAAGAACGGTCACAAACGGTCAAGTGCTCCTGTTTCCCCGGGCAGGTGGCAGGCACCACACGAGCTGCTCCATCTTGTGTGGATGGTGAGACTTTCACATTGCCCATTGAGATAGTACAGCTGGGGAATGCTGAGAACTGGAATCCCACTAGATCTGTTGACTGGGCCAATCCTGAGGGAACCACACTATATAAATTAGGTGGCTGATATAAGGTTATTTGGAAGGCATTTTGAAATATAAAATTTTTTGGAAAGAGGTCTAAAATCTTATGCAATTTTGTAAGAAAAGGCATTATAATGAGGTTCCCCAAAGTCCATGTGAAATATTGATTCGCCAGCTGAGGATATGTGTTGTGTGCAAATTAATTGGGGAAGAAAATATGAAAATAGTTGATTAAATAGTACAAATTTCTAACCCCATGGATCGTTCTTAAACATCATGAATGTTTAATTGTGGATAGAATTTACATGAAATATTATAAAGATACATCAAAATATTTCTCAAAGGTTCAAGTAATTGCAGTAGGATATAAATCTTTATATGGACCTATTTAATTTGTTACCATGAATAATTAAGTAGTCATATTAGCATGGTACATTTCTTAGGATGATGGTTACTGCCCACAATAAAAAAAAATGCATTAACTCTAATGCCCTCTGATTTTCATGTAAATCAGTGCATGAAGATTGAGTTTCTTTCCAACATACTAGTTTTCATGAAGCATATTCACATGAAAAATCCTTCAACAATACTGTAGTATATATTTAATAGGGTAGATCTCATGTGAAGTGTTTTTATCACAGTAAAATAAGATAAATTCTTCTAGTCAGAAAATCTACAAAGGTTTAGCCCCTTTGGAAAATGAAAAGAAGCATACCTCAAAACCCAGTCTTTCCAGTGGTGGGAAAAAAGTGGCTTTGTTCCTCTTCATACATCAAGAGAATTAAGAAACCCAATGGAAAACAATAAATCCATTTTTCTATCTCCTGTAGCTTCAATAGTGGAACAGAAATGGTGGTGCCATATGCAGCCGTGTCTAGAGGGAGAGGAATGTAAAGTTCTTCCGGATCGGAAAGGCTGGAGCTGTTCCTCTGGGAATAAAGTGAAAACAACTAGGGTAAGTGGACAGCCAGCTTGGGAAAGCAAAATGTCTCTGCATAAACAGCATGGGCACGTGCAGTGACATCGGTTAAGTGGTGATTGTAGAATGAGAGAGTATAGTTTTCCATAACACTTTTTTTTT
>NW_011889326.1:0-5085 GCF_000151845.1 Pteropus vampyrus | reverse complement strand
GTGAATTAGGTCATTTAATCCTCTGAATAGCCCAGTAAAGAAGATAACATCTTTTTACAGATGAGTAAACCAAGACTTCAAAATGTAAGTGACTTCCCAAGGTCATATAGCTAATTAATGGAGAAGCCAGAGTTCAAACCACACAGTCTCATTCCAGAAACTAATCTCAACCTTTAGTTATACTAGACAATAAGTTTACTTTTAGATTTTTGATTAAGTTATACTAGACAATAAGTTTACTTTTAGATTTTTGATTACTGAAAAGAAAAGGTCAAGACCATGTGATCTAAATTCTCATAGTGAATTGTTTTAGAAGTGTTGCTTTACTTGCTGTTGGGCCATATTCTCAATGGTCCAAGCTTAAAGTTGAATCTCTGCTTTACGAAGTCTTCATAATGTAATAAAACAAGAGGCATGAGAGACTGAAAACTCAGGAGTTCTCAAAGACTACATCTAGATCCTTTAGTTTGTTTTAGCTAAAAGTTATCCCACACAGAATGGATTGCATTTCCTTTTTTTTTTTTTTTCCCATCTCTTTTGCCCTGGAGAACAGCTATTAATGGAGGATTTCATTGAAGATAGAGGATTAATGCAACTGTAGATGTTTGGATTAAATTACTTTTAATTTCTGAGAGTCTATATTCTCATTTAAAAAGTAAAAATCATCACATATAAGAGGGCTTTCAAGAAGGAGCTTCTTGAGTATAAATTTTTTTTTTTTACTTCACAAGAAAAAGGTTGCTGGTGAAAATGAAGCTACTTAGACATTTTTGACCAAAAGAACATCATAGCATTCCAAATGGGTAGGCAGAAAGTTGTGCAATTCTGAATATTACTTTGGCTCACAGAGCAATCTAAATTCTCTAAGGTCATAACGAAGCAATATTTTGAGGAACTTCAAGATGGAGTATGTAAACACTATGTTCACCTCCTCCTACAACCACAACTAAATTATAGAAGAACCATCATTGAGAACCACATGAAGACTAGCTGAACAGAGGTCTTGAGACTAAGGATATAAAGATGCCATGATGAGACTGGTAAGAGTGGAGAGATAGGGAACAGGCAGGTACCATACCCACAGTATGGAAATTAAGAATCAGAGATTTTGACTGAGAAAGTTAGTAGCAAGTGTCAGTTGGGCATTTTTTCTTGGGTTTTCTTCAGGTATTACCAGTCTCAGGAGATCTAGATCTAGGATCACTGTTGCACCTGGGTACAATGTTGCAAATATTTCTCAAGAGAAATGCAGGCCAGAGGGAATAGTAGATAGTATTCAAAGACCTACAACCAAGGTTACTCTACCCAGCAAGGCTATCATTTAGGACAGATAATGAGTTTCCCAGACAAGAAAAAGTTAAAGGAATTCATCACCATTACACCAGTACTACAAGAAATGTTACAGGGATTTTAAGTGATAAAGAAAAAAATTACTCTCACTGACAAAGGCAAACAGTAAAAGCAGTAGATCATTCAACTGTAAAGCTCAAAAGATGTGTGACTACTACAATAAGTTATTAAGGAATTCACAAAGTAAAATATGATAAAAACAAACATGAAGAGGGTTGAGTAAAAATTGTAGTGATTTTAGAATATGTTCAAACTTAAGTGACCAACTAAAAATAGACTGCTCTAAATAGAGCTTGGTATATATGAAGCATATGGTAACCACAAACCAAGAATCTACAAGATATACAAGCAATAAAGAGAAAGTAATGCAAACACAATGCTATATAAAGTCATTAATGTACAAGAGAAGAGAGGAAAAGTACAAGAATTACAGAAACAATAAAATGGCAATAACTACATACCTATCAATATTTCCTTAAATGTAAGTGGACTGTATGCTCTAATCACAAAAGTAAGGCAGCTGAATGGATAAAACAACAAGACACTGCTTACAAGAGACCCACTTCAGATTGAAAGATACAGACTGAAAATAAAGGGGTGGAAAAAGATATTTCATGCAAAAAGAAATGGAAAAAAAGCTGGCTTAGCAATATTTAGACAAAATAGATTTTAAACCAGTGGTTGTAATGAGACAAAGACATTTCATAATGATAAAAGGATTAATCTAACAAGGGGATACAACTCTCAAACATCTCCATATCCAACAAGGGGGAACCTAAATCTATAAAGCAAATAGTAGCAGAGTAGGAGACCTTAAAATCCCATTGACATCAATAGATAGATCATCCAGACTGAAAATTAACAAGGAAATAGTAGCCTTAAATGACACATTAGATCAGATGAATTTAGTTGACATGTTTATGACACTTTACCCCAAAGCAGAATATACATTCTTTTCAAGTGCATATGGAACATTTTCCATGATAGACCATGTTAGGCCACAAAACAAGTCTCAGTAAAGATTGAAATAATATCAAGCATCTTCTCCAATAACAATGGTATGAAATTAGAAATCAATTACAAAAAGAAAACTGAAAAACACAAACATGTGGAGGCTAAATAGCATCCTACTGAACAATGAATGGATTAACACCAAGATCAAAGAAGGAATCCAAAGATACCTTGAGACAAATGAAAATGAAAACACAGTGACCCAAAATCTTTGCATTCTGAGAGGGAAAGACACATCGATACAGGCCTACCTCAAAAAATCAGAAAAATCTCAATCTAAATTTACTTTTAAAGGGACTAGAAAAAGGACAAAGCCCAAAGTGGGGAGAAAGAAGGAAATGAAAGAGATCTAAAAACAATAGAAAAGATCAATGAAACCAAGAGCTGGTTCTTTAAAAAACTAAGCAAAATTAAAAAAAAAAAAAACACACTTTAACTAGACTCATCAAGAACAAAGAGAGGACCAAAGTCAATAAAATCAGAAAGGAAAGGAGTGACAAGCAATACCAGAGAAACACAAATGACTATAAGGAAATATTATGAACAATTATATGCCAACAAATTGGACAACCTGGAAAAATGCACAAATTCCTGGAATCGATCTTCCAAGAATGAAGCAAGAAACAAAATCTGAACAGATTAATAATAACTGCTAATGAAATCGAGTCAGTAATCAAACTCCAAATGAACGAAAGCCCTGGACAAGGTGGATTCACAGGTGAATTTTACCACAAAGAATTAATACCCATCCTTCTTAAACTGTTTCAAAATAGTGAAGAGGAGGGAAGGCTCCCAAACTCATTTTATAAGACCAGCATTACCCTGATACAAAACCAGACATACTATAAAAATGACAAAAAGCTGAAAGCTTTTTAAGATCAAGAAAAAGATATCTTTTCTTTCTACTTTTATTCAAGTCCTAGTTACAATGTTCAGGCAAGAAAATGCCATCTGAATTGGAAAGAAGAAAAAAATTGTCATTTGCAGACATGATATTATATAGAGAGAACCTTAAAGATTCCAACAAAAAATTACAGAATAAATGAATTCAATGAATAGCAAGATATAAAATATTTAGAAAATGGTTGCATTTTTATACACCAATAACAAGCTATCCGAAATTAAGAAAACAATCTCATTTACAATTGCATCTATAATAAAATGCCTAAAAATAAATTTAACCCAGGAGGTAAAAGACCTGTGCTCAGAAAACTGTAAGACATTGAAGAAATTGAAGCAGACACAAATAAATGAAAAAATATACTGTGCTCATAGAAAGGAAGAATTAACCTCATTAAAATGTCTATACTACCCAAAGTAATCTATATATTCAATGGAATTGCTATCAAAATACTAATGACATTTTTCAGAGAGCTAGAACAAATAATCCTAAAATTTATATGGAACCACAAAAGGCCCTGAAGAGCCAAAGCAATCTTGAGAAAGAAGAACAAAGTTGAAGGTACCATGCTATCAGATATCAAACTATACTACAAGGCCATAGTAATCAAAACAGCAAGGTACTGGCATAAAAACAGATACGTAGAATAATGGAACAAAATAAAGAGTTAGAAATAAACCCATGTCATATGGTTAATTAATCTATGACAAAAGAGGCAAAAATATACAATGGGTGAAGACAGTGTCTTTAATAAATGGACAGATAAATGCAAAAGAATAAATCTGGATCACTTTCTTATACCATATACCAAATTAATTCATTTTGAGTTTAAGACTTAACTGTAACTCGAAATCATAAATCTCCCAGAAGAAAACTTTTACATTGTGTTAGTAACATTTTTTGGATATGTCTCCCCAGGCAAGGTAAACAACAGAAAAAAATAAATGGGACTACATCAAACTAAAGAGTTTTTGCAGAGTGAAAAAAAAATCAACACAATGAAAAGACAATCTACTGAAAGGGAGAAAATATTTGCCAATGATACATTTAATAAAGCATTAACAGCCAAAATGTATAAGGAATTAATACAACTTAACACCAAAAAAAAAAAAAAAACCCAAACAATCTTATTAAAAAATGGGCAATGGACATGAAGACATTTGTCCAAATGGACATATAGATGGCCAACAGGCTCATGTAAAGATGCTCAACATCACTAGTCAGCGGAGAAATGCAAATCAAAACCACAATGGGCTATCACCTCACATTGATCACACTGGCTATCATTAATAAATTAACAAAAAGTGCTGTTGAGGATGTGGAGAAAAGGGAAGCTTTGTGCACTGTTGGTGGGATAGCAAATTGGTATAGTCACTATGGATAACAATACGGAGGTTCCTCAAAAAATTAAAAATAGAATTACCATGTGACCCAGCAATTCCACTTCTGGTTATTTATCCAAAGTAATTGAAAACACTAATTCAAAAAGATGTATGCACCCCTATGTTCACTACAGTGTTATTTACAGTAGCCAAGATATGGAAATAACCTCAGTGTTCGATAGATGAATGGATAAGAAAGTAGGTACCTATATACAATGGACTATTAGCCATGAAAAAAGAATGAAATCTTACCTTGTGCAAGAACATGGATGAACCTAGAGGCTATAATTCTAAGTGAAAGAAGTCAGAGAAAAACATACCATGTGATTTCACTTATACGTGGAATCTAAAAAACAAAGGAACAAACAAAAACAGACTCATAGATAGAGGACAAATCGATAGTTACCAGATGGAGTGGGGTTGGAAGAATGTGTGAATAAG
>NW_011889325.1:765142-765471 GCF_000151845.1 Pteropus vampyrus | reverse complement strand
CCAAGTGGTGATGAGAGGTCTCTGCATGCATACCAGCTAGTACAGGAACCAGCCTACACTCTCAGAGTTCTGCTGCCTCCCTTCTATGATGGAGGGGCATCTCAAAGTCAAAGACAATCTGACATCAAGGCATTGGGTGGAAATCAAAAACCCAGAAGGGAGGGCCCCACAGGTCTCACAGAGCATCTGAGAATAGACGGCAAAGAGTTGGTGAAGCCCTTCCCCAAGCTCTGTATACACAGGTGCATACCATATGTTCAGTTTTGCCTTGAGACATCTCAGGAACTTCAGGCTGCACTTCAGTGGCAGAAATTTCCTTTACAGTCTTT
>NW_011889325.1:758125-763967 GCF_000151845.1 Pteropus vampyrus | reverse complement strand
GTACAGATCTAGAACCTAGACTTGTCCCAGTCTGGTTTCTTTCTACTGTCTGCACTTCTAAAAGTTCCATTAGGGGAAAATACATGCTAGTCTCCTTGGTGTTTTTTAACCTTCCCTGTCTTCTTCCTAATTCCTATAAGCATATAAAACGATAATGATTTGCACGTGTAAAAATTGTTTGAGAAACCCCAAGGCAGAGCTTTTTTTTCCTAACACAGCAGCAAAGATAAATAATAACCATCTGTCTAGTCTGCCAGTTGAAGATTTGCACTGGAGGAAATAAGCCAAGCTGGCTTCTAGAGATTTCCAGGTGTTGGAAGGGCCAGGTTTTACAGGGCTTCCAGTGGATTCTGACAGCTATACAGCCAAGGCTCCCATCGCCCCCCTTCCCCCACTAATGACTTGAAATTAGTGGTCTTCAGTGCTGGCTGCTAATATGCTTTCATCTGGGGAACGTTAAAGATTACCAATGCCTAGGTGTAACACCAGACCAATTAAATCTGAATCTCTAGGGCCCAGCTCAGGATATCTGAAGAATTCCCAAAGTAATTCTAAAGTGAAGCTAGGGTAGATAACGTCTGACTTAAATAATGGCTTCTGGCCACTGAAGCTTTTGTGAGAAGGAAACTAATATGTATTAAATATCTATATATACCAGACATTTCCCACATGTCTTAATCTAAAGAATAACCGTGTGAGGTAGAAACTACCTCCATTTGACAGATGTGGAAACCGAGGCAATGAAAATTTCACTTACCTGCTTATGACAACAGAAGTAAGGTTAGCTCTGGGATTCTCATTCATTCATTTGACAATTATTTGTTAAGCGCTTACCATATGCTAGGCACTTTTCTAGGCACTATGATGTGACAGTGAACAAGACAACCTTCTTATGGAGTGCGCAACCCAGTGGGGAGGGCAAATAAATAGGTACGTAAAATAATATCAAGTAGTAATAAATGTTTTAAACACAACTAAAACAAATTATGGGCAAAGAAAGTAATGGCAGTTGATATTTTGGATAAGAAATTAGCTAAAGCCCTCTCTGAAATGACATTTAAATAGAACCATGAGTGCAGAAACAAGGGAGAAAGCCATGCAAGTGTCTGGGGAAAGAGCATTCCAGGAAAAAGCTATGGCGGACGCAAAAATCTCCAGGGAGGAGTGTTTGGTGCATTTAAGCTGTAGGTGAGAAGAGAGCCTAGCTGACCCAGAATGAAAAGAGAAGTGGGTTGGTTAAATATTCACGGAACCGAAGGACCTCCTGGGCCATGCATGTGACTGGAGTTGATTTTTTTTTTTTTTTTTTTGGCTTCTCAGCATTCATTCCTTCTTTGATATTACTCCCTTCATTATCCCCTATAGTGATAACGGCTATATTTTGCTTTGTGCAGACTACTCTTCCCCATCCCAGTGCTGTGATTTGGTAGGAATGACCGCCAGTTCCAGCTCCAAGCTTAGTTTCAATGAGTTAGAGATTAGGTGGGCCTTAAATCCAATGAAGAATGGTGTCTTTATATGAAAAAGGAGAGGGTAATTTAGAAACAGATGCAAAAGAGACAGAGGGTGGAAGGCCATGTGATGATAAAGGCAGAGTTTGGAGTTAGGCAAACACAAGCCACCCAAAGCTGGAAGGAGGGTAACGCCCAGCGCCACCCAAAGCTGGAAGAGGCCAGGAAGAATTCTTTTTTAGAGTCTTCGCAGGAAATATGGCACTGCTGACATGATTGATTTCAGATTTCTAAAACTGAGAGAGAACAAATTCGTGTTCTTTAAAGCCACCCAGTTTGTGGTCATTTGTAACAGTAGCCGTAAGGAAATGAATACACTCACCATCCTCTCTTTGTTCTTTTGGTCTTCCAATACTTTAGAACCAATCCCTCAGTTCCCTGTTGTAAATTCCATTTGACATACCTAGTAATTTTTCTGTTTTTCTGCTGCAATACAAACTGGTATACTGCCTTCCCCCAAACTCTCAGTACTTTGCATTTTGATCCAAAAGGTAATCAGTAAATGGTTGGTAGATATAGTAAATAGAGAAATTATGACAGCAGATTAATATCAATGCATATTTTTTCACCTGTAATATTTAAAATGCTAATTGTTAGATATTTTGCCCAACTCATTCTTATAATTTCACTTAATATATCTTGGAAATCTTCCTGTATCAGGCCAGCTTTGTTATTTTACAGCTGCAGTTTTATCAACTGGATATACTGTAATGTAATTAAATGGTCCCTGAAAGATCTTTTTATTTTTTCCATTTTTAAAACATTAAAAATTTCTGCAGTAAACATATATATAAGTCTTGGAGATTTTTTTTGTGAGATATCAGTAGGATAATTACCTGGCTGTGGGATTCCTAGATCTAAGGGACTGTGCAGCTGAAGTTCTCATAAATAGCACCAGCTTCTACAAGTGTGTTAAACTCACCATAAATAGCTATCACTAGAGAATGCTTCATGACGTAATAAAACTTGAAGAGTTATGTCTTTTATGATCCAACCGGCCTAAAAGAATAGCCATTAAGGTAATTCTCACTCTCATTTCTTTCTTCACTGGTGATCCACTTACATTTCTGGGAGCATTGAGATCAAACCCAACAAACAGCTAGAGTTAAGCAGCAGAGTCAACAGTAGTTCTGGGAAATGGGAGATCCTTTGAGGAACAATATTACCGAACTCACCTATAGGCAAATCAGATGACAAATCAAAGGAAGCTCTGCTCAACAACGCAACAAAATTCTGCCATCTGTGCAAGAAAAGGAGACATAATATTGGTGGTCAAAATCATTGCTTTGAAAGAATGTGCAATGAAGCTTGAAGTTTATATTGATAATTTTGAAGAGACTTTTTGGTATGTGTATCATTTGGGAAGCAACGTAGGAAACAAAAACTCCTTTATATATCTCTACGAGTAGGGTCTTTAATATAAGAAATTAGGTGCCCACAAAATGACTTCAAGGGCCAGTAGAAGGGAGATTGATGTCTGCTGCTAGGTTCAAGGTCAGGCTTCAGCAGATATAGTCCAGAAATCAGGGAACTACAGGAAATTCTGGCTGATGTGTCAGTTGCCTCTGGCCATGAGGTTGGTAACTATTCAGTAAAATGCATTTTGGCCACTGGAAGGGTCTGACATTACTGCAGGAAAATAAATAAATACTTAAAAGTGTCTCTGTCCCCCTCCCTACCCTCTTCTGTCTTACAAATCTCATGCAATTGCATCTCACTGATGGAACTTAAATCAATTCCAGAACCTTGATGTCAAGGGAGTTTTGGAAGTGTTCTTTTTAGCCTTCCCAAGTATGGGAAGTATTGCAACACAGGAAAGAACATAGGGGATAGAAATGAGTGCTGAGCACAAACAGACAATATTTAGTGAAGTCCCCAAGCAGAAATTGTACAGAGTAGTATGTCTGCATGTGACAATCAGGGAGTCATTTAAAGTTTACAAGTACTTTAGGAATGCTTCAGTAGTGAAAAATCACTTTTATTTGCTTGCCCAGCATCAATTCATCCTCTATTTATATATAAAAATGTTCTCTAGGGTAATGGACTGCAATCATGGTCCCATACCTTTTCCTAGCCAGTGACCCACCTTGTCTAATTAATCTCAGTCTATTACTTTCTTCATCCCTCCCTCTCTCTCTTCCTCTATATCCCACTTTTTGCCTTGGTATCCACCATATTTTTGGGTTTGGTAGTTCCTGAAGTTTTATTTTTCTGTAATTTTGTATGTTATTCCATATCCTTTCAAAATATTTAATTTTCTGTGTTAGCAAAAGGCAGTTTCTGTTGCTAGCAACCGAATTGTAACTGATAAGAATTTTTAGCTCCTTCTTGCATATCAGAAGTTAAACAAAAATAAAGTGCAAGTTATGAGATATCTATCCTGGGTTTTCTAGAAGAGTTCTAATGTCATGTGATTTCATTCTCTTTAAATAAAAATAATTCATTAGATATGTAACCAATTTGTTTTGCTTATATCTCATAAAACTTGTACATGGTATCACAAATCAGCAAAGTTCTTTGATTGGTACAGAAAATATAGTTTCCGGAGCTTTATTCATTTTTAGGCATATGAATAGATGAGGCACAGGTATGCAGAACCACAAGCCAGATAGGCTAATGAGTACGTCAGCTGCTGAAGGCACAGGCAGGGAAGAGAAGTTGGTGAAGTAACACTCTCAAGAAGTATTAATAATCATATAAGGATCTGATATTAGCATAACTCTAGAAATGAACTGCGATAGAAGTAGCTCCTGTTTTCTACACGTCCTGCAGTTTATTTCCAAACCCTCTTAGGAGGGCCAGGCCTGTGCCTAGAGCATCTGCTGACTCTGAAAAACAACGTGACAACAAAATGCCATATCCATTGATATTTGCATAACATTTATTTTCAGAACTCTTAGGAATTATAAAATATGAGATAAGGCCTCTGGACAAAATGCACTGGAAATTCTCTTGCCCCTTCTTGATTATATGCTGCTAGTAAGGTAAGGAGACTGTGGGAAAATTTTCTAAGTATTGAACTTGGACATTGTCTGATTTAAATGGTGTTTAGTACTGCTATGGCAATACAATTCTTAAGATCTTTCAATTAAAATATTTTCTTTTTTCCATATTTGTTACCCTAAAACCTTCAAAAAGCCACTGATAACTTAAATGTGAGAATGGGTTCTGCTTGCTATAACAGGCACTATGATTCTAATCACAGAAGCAGGTGCTAAACTCCCAATATCAAGTCAAAGAAATGAGGACTGGAGGACAAAGTCTGTGAGCCTGATTCTAGATTCAGGCAGATCCAAGTTCAATTTCTAACTTAACTGAATTTATCAAGTTAAATGGCTTCGGTGAACATTCTGAGTACTTAACGTGCATTATCTCATTTAATTAAAACACCCACTTCATGAGACATGTGAATAACTTGCCCAAAAACACCGATTAATGGGGCAGCCAGGATTTAAACTCAGGCTGTCTGACTACAAATTTTGTGCCCTTGACCATTGTACTATGTGGCCTTACAAATGAATGTAATATAACTTGGCTTCAGTTATAATTTTTCACCTTTGGAATTTCATGAACACAGCTCCACTGTCTTCTGACATTTATTATTGCAGAAATTTTAGATCAGTCTGGGTTTTGTTCATTTATAATTAGTTTTTCCTTTGTTTACTTTGGTTTAATTTAATTTTGGCTATTTAATAGTTTAATAATATAATTTTCTTTGTATTTGAAATAAAAACGTTTTATCGGGATTGACATGGATACATTTTTTCTTAATTTAGTTTAGATCATAATGAATCCTTTCATTCTATACAGAAGAGTTTTTCTTTTCTTCCATCTATGCAAAGTTTCTTCAGTTGTAACTTTTGTTTTTTACTTCTTGTCCCATTTTTCTATTTTTTGATTCTACAATACCAAGGCTTCTTGAGTTCAATCTCTATTCTTATTCTTCGAAATCTACTGTATTTTCTTCTCTGTTCTTTTTCTTTAGATTTCATGGGAAACTCTCAAGATTGTCTGTATATATTAGATTTTTTTTTAGTGTTAATTTTGTTTTTACCAATTCCTGGTTGCCTCTTTTTTGGGGGCTAATATTTTATTGGAGCATAGACACAGCCATCAGCTATGTGTTGTTTATGACTGCTTTCAGCTACAAGTGACATAGTTGAGTAGTTGCAACAACTGTGGACCCACAAAGCTAAAACATTTGCAATCTGGCCCTTTATAGAAAAGGTTTGCTTATGTAAACATTTAACATAAATGCCTTCATTTCCTCAAATATCTGGCAGTATTTAGATTTCCTTGATTATTTCATATTTTTTATTGAGATATAATTT
>NW_011889325.1:728737-758075 GCF_000151845.1 Pteropus vampyrus | reverse complement strand
TTTTTTTTAGTGTTAATTTTGTTTTTACCAATTCCTGGTTGCCTCTTTTTTGGGGGCTAATATTTTATTGGAGCATAGACACAGCCATCAGCTATGTGTTGTTTATGACTGCTTTCAGCTACAAGTGATATAGTTGAGTAGTTGCAACAACTGTGGACCCACAAAGCTAAAACATTTGCAATCTGGCCCTTTATAGAAAAGGTTTGCTTATGTAAACATTTAACATAAATGCCTTCATTTCCTCAAATATCTGGCAGTATTTAGATTTCCTTGATTATTTCATATTTTTTATTGAGATATAATTTACATAACATTATAGTAGTTTTAATTTTAGAACAAAATGATACATTTATATATTGCAAAATGATCACAGTAAGTCTAGTGAACATACGCCACTATACAATAGTTAGAATCCTGGTTACCTCTTTATTCTGCTATAGAAGTTTTGGTTTCCTTGAAACTATCTAGATTTCCCCAAGGTTTTTCTAATTTCTTCTGTTCACTTTTTGTGCTTTTTAAATTTCATTTTTATAGCCTTTTAATTTCATTATGCTTATTACTTTCCAATTCATTTCAGTAGAGGACCTTATTTTTTATACCTTATAGAGAACATTGATGGTTTTCTAAATGTTTTCTAGTTTCTAGAATAAATAATTTTCAAATCTGTTGTTACTTGAAGTTGCCAGAATCATGATTCCCTCTTCATGTTTGTAGTATTTTATTTTTTAAAATTAGGCCTCATATGTTGGGTTTCTCTTTATTCAGGGTCAATGGAATTGTTCTCATTCAGCACAACACAACAGATGACTTGTGTAGATTTCCCTTGTCCCCACCCTCTGCTCATTTAGCTGCATAGTTAAAGTGCCGGTGGCAACTGACACCAGATACCTGGATGCCTGGTGCCTTTTAGTTGTGACTACCTAAGAGGTGGGATTTTCTCACCATACCTGCTGGATATCAGACACCAAATTGTTATAGTACATCATAATCAATATACACTTTAGCATATACAATTACCAGGGATTTCTCCCTCTGCTCCAATCCACACAATTTTATTTTCAGCAATTATGCTTCACCAGATACAAACCACAGCCAGCTTTTTCCTTTCTTGCCTTTCTTACTGAGCTCTGCCATTTCTGGGAGGTGTGCTCTCTGCATAGGTACAGAAAGTAGTGTGTGGTATTAACCCCGTGAAACAATTACCTGCCTAGAAGGACTCCTTGTGGTTAATTGGGCTGAAATTCATAACCACAGTCTAACAGCCATTGCCTGTGGAAGGTTTTCATGCATGCTGTGTTTCGGGGAAAAAGCCACTGACTAAACTGCCAAGCCTCCGGCACTGTGTTCCTGCCAGCTGAGCTGACCTTTATAAGGGAGTTTCTGGAATTGTATTTCTGCCAATAGGCTAAGAGCTGACTTGTCCAATTGGAACTGCAGTTATATCCTCATTTGCATCTCTACTGACCAATCAGAGCAGCTCTATAATGACCAATCAGAATGCACAATTCTGACCATCAGGACAGAACTCTTTGGACCAATCAGGCTGTGCACATTTGGATTCCTCATTTGCATAGAAATGGACCAATCAGGGACCAAGGTGGAAACTTTATATAAGTGGTCCTTCCTTTTATCTCAGCAGGGAGCTCCATCAGTTTTCTTTAGAAAATGTGTTTCTTTGTTTTGCAAACTTTACCAGAATTAAGGTTTTCATTTTTTTTTTTTTTACTGTACCCAAGACTGGGGACTCCTGCTGACATTGAACTGGTGGCAGTGACCCTTTGCTGACTGTGGGTAAGTGTATATGTGTGTATCCCTGGGTGGGTAAAGGAGAGGAGGGAGCAGCACCTGTGTTATTTTCTGGTTGGTTAAGACTTGGGGCCTCCAAATCAAGGAGAAGGAACAAAGTATTTTTTGTCTCCTGTGGGTTTTTTTTTTTAGGTAAGTAGGGCAAATCTTAGGGAACTAATTTAATTATTTTTCCAAATTCCATTTATAGGTAGTAGAGATTCTTTCTAGATTCTGGCACTAGAATGAATGAGTTCTTGCTACCAGTGTGGTTTTTTGCCTCTTTATTTGTTCATTACAATTTTAATTAGGGGTTTGAAGCAAATGACATTTTGTTCAAAAAGTCTTATATATCAAAACAAAACAAAACAAAAACCTAAACAGACCAAACACAAAATGTAGGCTATTTCATAGAAACCCCCTTGTAATCTTGATGAAGTTAATTACAGGTGACAAGTTTCTCTGAGCTTTATACAGGCTTAAATCAAAGATGTGCTGGTGCATACTTCCCAAGCCTATTACCTTTCCCTACCTTTTGAAATGTTTGCTCAGGTCATAACAGTCTGTAGTTCTCGAAACTTATTATACTTTTGCTCATTTTTTTTTTTTTGGCTTTGTCACACAATAGCCCTTTTTCTCTCTGAAATACTCTTCTCTGTCTCTCATCTGGTTAGTTTCTACAAGTCCCACCAAGCTCAGCTGATACACACTGGTAGAACATTGCTAAAGAGCAGGCTCTGTTTAGACTGCTAGACTCAGGTTAAGTCCCATGATTTGAGGAGTTAAAGCATTCTAGCTATTTCCTTGAGAATCCTGTAATGTACTCCAGCTGAGAGGATATGAAATATGAAGGAAGAGGGCAGGAAGGAAACCGTGAAGAAGACCGTTAGCCTTCAGGAGCTGTATAGTTTGTTCTGGCTACCATAGCAAACTACCACAGACTGGATGGTTTAAACAACAGAAATTTATTTCTCACAGTTCTGGAGGCTGGAAGTTCCAGATCAAAGTGTCAGCAAGTTTGGGTTCTTTGGCTTGTAGATAGCAGCCTTCTTGCTGTGCCCTCACATGGTCTTTTCTCTATGTGTCCAAATTTTCTCTTTTTATAAGGATACCAGTCAGATTGGATTAGGGTCTACCCTAATGACCTCGTTTTAATTTAATAAACTGTATAAAGGCCTTAGCTCCAAATATAGTCATAGTCTGAGGTCCTGGGGGCTGTGGCTTCAACATATGAATCAGAGAGGGGTAGGGATGCAGTTCATCCCACAACAGGAAAAAGATTCAAAGAACTCTAGCATATTAGATTTTTTTTTAGTGTTAATTTTGTTTTTACCAATTCCTGGTTGCCTCTTTTTTGGGGGCTAATATTTTATTGGAGCATAGACACAGCCATCAGCTATGTGTTGTTTATGACTGCTTTCAGCTACAAGTGATATAGTTGAGTAGTTGCAACAACTGTGGACCCACAAAGCTAAAACATTTGCAATCTGGCCCTTTATAGAAAAGGTTTGCTTATGTAAACATTTAACATAAATGCCTTCATTTCCTCAAATATCTGGCAGTATTTAGATTTCCTTGATTATTTCATATTTTTTATTGAGATATAATTTGCATAACATTATAGTAGTTTTAAGTTTAGAACAAAATGATACATTTATATATTGCAAAATGATCACAGTAAGTCTAGTGAACATACGCCACTATACAATAGTTAGAATCCTGGTTACCTCTTTATTCTGCTATAGAAGTTTTGGTTTCCTTGAAACTATCTAGATTTCCCCAAGGTTTTTCTAATTTCTTCTGTTCACTTTTTGTGCTTTTTAAATTTCATTTTTATAGCCTTTTAATTTCATTATGCTTATTACTTTCCAATTCATTTCAGTAGAGGACCTTATTTTTTATACCTTATAGAGAACACTGATGGTTTTCTAAATGTTTTCTAGTTTCTAGAATAAATAATTTTCAAATCTGTTGTTACTTGAAGTTGCCGGAATCATGATTCCCTCTTCATGTTTGTAGTATTTTATTTTTTAAAATTAGGCCTCATATGTTGGGTTTCTCTTTATTCAGGGTCAATGGAATTGTTCTCATTCAGCACAACACAACAGATGACTTGTGTAGATTTCCCTTGGCCCCTCCCTCTGCTCATTTAGCTGCATAGTTAAAGTGCCGGTGGCAACTGACACCAGATACCTGGATGCCTGGTGCCTTTTAGTTGTGACTACCTAAGAGGTGGGATTTTCTCACCATACCTGCTGGATATCAGACACCAAATTGTTATAGTACATCATAATCAATATACACTTTAGCATATACAATTACCAGGGATTTCTCCCTCTGCTCCAATCCACACAATTTTATTTTCAGCAATTATGCTTCACCAGATACAAACCACAGCCAGCTTTTTCCTTTCTTGCCTTTCTTACTGAGCTCTGCCATTTCTGGGAGGTGTGCTCTCTGCATAGGTACAGAAAGTAGTGTGTGGTATTAACCCCGTGAAACAATTACCTGCCTAGAAGGACTCCTTGTGGTTAATTGGGCTGAAATTCATAACCACAGTCTAACAGCCATTGCCTGTGGAAGGTTTTCATGCATGCTGTGTTTCGGGGAAAAAGCCACTGACTAAACTGCCAAGCCTCCGGCACTGTGTTCCTGCCAGCTGAGCTGACCTTTATAAGGGAGTTTCTGGAATTGTATTTCTGCCAATAGGCTAAGAGCTGACTTGTCCAATTGGAACTGCAGTTATATCCTCATTTGCATCTCTACTGACCAATCAGAGCAGCTCTATAATGACCAATCAGAATGCACAATTCTGACCATCAGGACAGAACTCTTTGGACCAATCAGGCTGTGCACATTTGGATTCCTCATTTGCATAGAAATGGACCAATCAGGGACCAAGGTGGAAACTTTATATAAGTGGTCCTTCCTTTTATCTCAGCAGGGAGCTCCATCAGTTTTCTTTAGAAAATGTGTTTCTTTGTTTTGCAAACTTTACCAGAATTAAGGTTTTCATTTTTTTTTTTTTTACTGTACCCAAGACTGGGGACTCCTGCTGACATTGAACTGGTGGCAGTGACCCTTTGCTGACTGTGGGTAAGTGTATATGTGTGTATCCCTGGGTGGGTAAAGGAGAGGAGGGAGCAGCACCTGTGTTATTTTCTGGTTGGTTAAGACTTGGGGCCTCCAAATCAAGGAGAAGGAACAAAGTATTTTTTGTCTCCTGTGGGTTTTTTTTTTTAGGTAAGTAGGGCAAATCTTAGGGAACTAATTTAATTATTTTTCCAAATTCCATTTATAGGTAGTAGAGATTCTTTCTAGATTCTGGCACTAGAATGAATGAGTTCTTGCTACCAGTGTGGTTTTTTGCCTCTTTATTTGTTCATTACAATTTTAATTAGGGGTTTGAAGCAAATGACATTTTGTTCAAAAAGTCTTATATATCAAAACAAAACAAAACAAAAACCTAAACAGACCAAACACAAAATGTAGGCTATTTCATAGAAACCCCCTTGTAATCTTGATGAAGTTAATTACAGGTGACAAGTTTCTCTGAGCTTTATACAGGCTTAAATCAAAGATGTGCTGGTGCATACTTCCCAAGCCTATTACCTTTCCCTACCTTTTGAAATGTTTGCTCAGGTCATAACAGTCCGTAGTTCTCGAAACTTATTATACTTTTGCTCATTTTTTTTTTTTTTGGCTTTGTCACACAATAGCCCTTTTTCTCTCTGAAATACTCTTCTCTGTCTCTCATCTGGTTAGTTTCTACAAGTCCCACCAAGCTCAGCTGATACACACTGGTAGAACATTGCTAAAGAGCAGGCTCTGTTTAGACTGCTAGACTCAGGTTAAGTCCCATGATTTGAGGAGTTAAAGCATTCTAGCTATTTCCTTGAGAATCCTGTAATGTACTCCAGCTGAGAGGATATGAAATATGAAGGAAGAGGGCAGGAAGGAAACCGTGAAGAAGACCGTTAGCCTTCAGGAGCTGTATAGTTTGTTCTGGCTACCATAGCAAACTACCACAGACTGGATGGTTTAAACAACAGAAATTTATTTCTCACAGTTCTGGAGGCTGGAAGTTCCAGATCAAAGTGTCAGCAAGTTTGGGTTCTTTGGCTTGTAGATAGCAGCCTTCTTGCTGTGCCCTCACATGGTCTTTTCTCTATGTGTCCAAATTTTCTCTTTTTATAAGGATACCAGTCAGATTGGATTAGGGTCTACCCTAATGACCTCGTTTTAATTTAATAAACTGTATAAAGGCCTTAGCTCCAAATATAGTCATAGTCTGAGGTCCTGGGGGCTGTGGCTTCAACATATGAATCAGAGAGGGGTAGGGATGCAGTTCATCCCACAACAGGAAAAAGATTCAAAGAACTCTAGCTTTTGAAACAATTTACTTAAGATCTCTGAACCTCAGTTTACTCATCTGTGAAGTAGGTATAAATATAACTCATGGGGCTGTTGGGAGTATGAAAAGAGATAAGTCATATAGACCATCTAGCCCCATGCCTAGGATGTTAGTTGCACGTGGATCAATCCCTTACACCCTCAGGTCGGGAGGTTATTTGGTTTTTATATAACTCAGCTGCTGGGGTGCTCATTTAACTGCATCTTCCTCAGCTTTCACATTCTTGGTCATGTAACCTAAATAGCATTCTTCTCCCCTTCCAATTAACTCTTGAGGAGGAGCACAGAACTTCCTGATATACGGGTGAAAAACTCTCAATTTAGACAAAAGGATTCTTTTTCCATTGACAGATGGGAATTAAGGTTAAGAAAAATTAGGAACTTGCCTAGGTTCCCAAAGCCAGTACATTTCAGAGCTAGGATTTCCATCTAGGCCTATATGATTCTGGAGCTCGTGCTGCCTTTCCATGTGGATGAGGGCTGAAGGGATAGTGGGAGTTGTAAACTGGGGAGGAGAAGTTACCTGCAAGCCATGGGCTTCTTTGGATCATCAGTACTTCTGGAACTTAAAAGCCTCCCCACTTTTGTATCTGTATCCCATACCTCTACTGGGTCTTAGAGAAGAGCAGGAGATACTAAGCTCCTCAAATCCAGAACTGTGTTCAGCATCAAGGCCAAAGATGAAGCCTGCTATGGAACTCAGACAGTTTGCCTAAAGCCCCTGTGCCTAGCCACCATTCTATAAACTTCTGAGTTTCATAGGATTTGTAGGAGAGTATTTAGGATGTATTAAGAGCTGAGACCCTGAGGCCAGAGAGCCTGCATTTGACTTAGCCTTATTGATGAATTAATTTATCAGTTACATATTGATTTTAGCCCCTCTGTGCCTCAGTTTCCTCATTTGAAAAATAATGGTACCTACCTCTTGGGGGCACTTGCAAAGATTAAAATAATAGTATTTATAAAGCACTTAAAACATTGCTTAGAACATAGTAAGCACTATAAAAATGTTGGCTATTAGTAATAACAATACCTTATTGTTGTTTATTATCATCCTCACCCCATATGAATTATGGGCTTCTGGGAGAGAAGACTAGAATTAATGAACTGTTAAAAGCCAGGTTCAGTTTCCAAGACCGAACCAATGGGTAGATCCAAACCCATCTCTAATAGCTTGCTGCCTAACCATTTTCCTATTCTCATTAAAAAGTAATTGCTGAATCAGACACCTCATGTTTCCTTTATCTCCTAAAATCCTCTAGTTGTTTCTGGGATTATCAAACCAGTCCTTTTCAACCTAATTGCACTCTCAATAATGGGCCAGATGTGTATGATAAGTCCTACTTGTGGCTGTGTCAATTGCTCCACTCTATTTATGAAGCTGCCATAGCAGCTTCATTATTTATCCCCCACCTCAACACAATTTGGCGTGTGTGCCTGTGTTTTAAACTGGGTTTGAGGCATTTAATTTTGCCAATACAATTTTAGAGTATTAGTTTGCCTCCTGTTCTCTCTCTGCCCTCCTTAATTACCATTTATTGCAAAGTCACACAGAAACATTAAATGCTAATTCTGACTTACATGTTCCTGGCCAAGAACAGGGATAATAATTTCCATCTAACACAACCTGAACTCATTTTAAATAAGGGTGATTCAGAGTAGAGATTGGAAATCGTAATCAAGCCTTTCTCAAAATCGCCTTACCCTGGCAGTCATTCTCTAATGTCTCTGCTAATTGGTAAGCAAATGGCAAAAAAACAAAATCTCAATGTTACAAAAAAAAAAACTCACACAAAAAGCAACTTTGCAACAGCATTCATGAAATTGCTCCTCTCATCAGTTCTTACAACGTGACAGTTTAAGAAGAGAACACAACTCATTTTATTTGGTTAGATGGGGCTAATCCCACATCACCATAATCCCTCCTGATGTTTTATTGATTCTAAAGGACATTTAATCAGGAAGCAGCTCAGCACTAGAATCCTACTAATTAGCAAGCAGACACATTCAAAATGGGTTCCCAATTGAACAGCAGATTAATGGACAATATGTACCAAAATAATGTTTCGTGCATTTAGCTCCTAAAATGTGTGTCTAAATTGCATCTTTAATCTCTTAAGGATATAGGTTTGCATACAAAGCCCTTAACGGAATGGATTTAATTCAACAGAAGCAGCCTTAGCCAATGACTGTTTAAGGATGAAACAGGTTCATTACTTATACTTGCTATTCTTTACTGGTTTTCAAGGTTTTGATATCCTTGA
Source organism: Pteropus vampyrus (assembly GCF_000151845.1). Lineage (NCBI taxonomy): Eukaryota > Metazoa > Chordata > Mammalia > Chiroptera > Pteropodidae > Pteropus > Pteropus vampyrus. The sequence continues at coordinate 749,613 of NW_011889325.1, read as the reverse complement.
ACAGTCAAAGGTCAAAGATAGGTGAATAAAGAAATCAGTTTGCTTCTCTGATAAGCATGTAGAACAATGGGATATGAGAATATTGATATAATTTTAAGTAGCCTAACCTCATTTGCTCCCCATTCACTCTTTTTCTCATATCTCTGATTCCTGGAACCTTGGTTCTGAATCAACTTTAATCAAATATACTATATACTTGATATAGTATGAGCTTTGATGCTTGCATTATCTCCTTTTATATTGTTGCCTTTTTGGAACTCCCAATTTTAGCTTATTAGTTTTCCACTAGGCTCTTAGTTCACTTCTCTGCTTTTGATGCTTAACCACTTTTCCTCACTCTCATCCAACCACCCCCAGGGTTTCAGAGAAGGGAATCTCCCATGTCCAGAGCTGGTCTGGTAGAAATTCATTGGCTAAGCTCAGCCTTCCATCATCCTTTATTTATCAATTGATATTTCCCATAATCACTACCCTTCTTTGTTTTTCTGTGTTGCTCTTATTACCATGTGATGTCACATATTCTATCTTATTTCCCTCCTCCATTAGATACAAACTTCATGAGGGAACTGGCTTTGTTTTATTCATATCTATATTCCCAATTACTAGAGTAGTGATTGGTGTACAGTAGATGCTCGATAAATGTTTGTTAAATAAATGAGTTAATCAAATATTTACCGTATACCTGCCATGTGCCAAGTACCAGCCTACAAGGGAATATAAAGTGAGGGAAATAGTCATTTTCTTTGCCAGCGTGGAGATCACTATCTAGACATAAACTAACAAATCACACAAATAAATACATAACTACAAATAGTGATAAGTGCCAGGAAATATAATGACAAGGAACCTGATTTCGATGAGGTGGTTAGGGAAGGCCTTCTTCAATTTGACCATGAGCTAAGGACTGGGCAGAATTTGTGTATCTATATCCTTAAGAGTATTTTGAGACTATTCCTCCTCTAGTTAATTCTATTGTTTTGAATACCTACTATGTTCCAAGCATTGCTCTAGACACTTGAGATTCATCAATGAATAAAACAAAGATTCTGCCTGCCCTACGGAACTATAGTCTATAATCTTATCAGAAATAAACATCAGAGAGACATCAGCAAATTACCAAATATGTTAGAAGTTGCTAACTATATAGAAGAAAGTAAAAAGAAAACACATTACAGGAAAGAATGGGTAGGGTATAACACTTTGAAATAGAGTGGTTAGTGTAGGTTTCATTGATGAGGTGACATTTGAGCAAAAATTTGAAGGTGAAGAAGTTAGTATGAAGATATCTGGGGAAAGAGCCTTCTAGGCAAAGGAAACCTTTAGAGGATAGGTGTTAAGGTGGTTGTGTGCCTGGTGTGTTTGAGGAAGACAAGGAGCATATGTGACTGAAACATAGTGAGCAAAGAAATTTGCAGATAGAGCCAGAGTAGTGATTGGGGAGAGCAGTGATAAGGAAGCAGATCACTACTCTGGCTCCTGTAGAACCCTATATGACGACTTTGATTTTTTCCTTCTTCTGAGTAAAATAAGATGCTCTTGCAGTGTCATGAGCAAAAACAAACAAACAAAAAAACCCAAACAAAACAAACTAACAAAAAACTATGTTTTAAACGGTCACGGTAGCTGCTATGTTAAGGATAAACTAGGGACAAGGGATAAACGGAGTTCAGTTAGAAGGCTAGTATAGTAATCCAGGAGAAAGATGATGGTAGCTTGGATGGGATATAGTTAAATAACAATAGACGTGATGACAAGTGACCAGATTCTGGACATACTCTGAACATAGAGTGGATTTACTAATGGATTACAGATGGATTAGAAATGAAATGTGAGGAAAAAAGGATTACTGGTATGTTATATTTTTATTTTAATTTATTTAATATATTTTCTAATTTTTCTTGTGATTTTTCTCCTAATAATATACATTTTCTGCTTTTCATGCTTGGCAATTTTTGTACAAATGCCAGAAATTGTTAATTTTATATTTTTGATTTGAGATTTTGTGTTCTCTTAGAAGCTTTGGGGATGTAGTCAACTTGGAAATGGTTTGGTCATTTTAAGCTTTATTGGGGTTCTTAAAATTTGTTAATTTGTCTAGGGTAATTTGGCCTCACTACAGCACAGTGCTCTCCTGAGGACTCTACTCAGTGCTTGCCACATGTATTCCTCTCTGATATTTGAGAATATGAACTATTCCCAAACCTGTATGAGATCTGAGTATTTTCTGCCTTTTTCTTTTGGTGTTTCTTTCTCTGGCCTTGGGTAGTTTCCTCAAATACATACATTAGCCTGTACTCACATGAAGACTTGAGGGCAACTCTTTGGAAAACTACAGAAAGAACTTCCTGGTTATCTCTCCTTTCTGCTACTCTGTACTGTACATTCTAGCCTCCTTGGCCTTCCTGAACTCTGAATTCTATCTCTCTAGCTCAAGGAGAATTCTGGGTTCAGTGTGGATTCCTCTTTCTTGTTTAATAAGCTGAGCTTACTTCATTTTTCTCTCAAGAATCACTGCTGCCTCTTGTCCAATGTCTAAAAGCAATTGCTTCATAGAGTTTGCCATATGTTTTAGTTATTTAAGATAGAATGGTAAATTTGATTGTTGACAGTCTATAATGGCTGGAAATAGAAGTTTACTGCTTTTGTTTTTCTATGGTTAAGAAGATCCTTTGGTCTTAATATAGTCAGACATTTCTTAACTCTGTCTTTAGGTGATGAAATTGATTGTTTCACATATAAACCTTCTAGTCTAAAGACATCTGTGTTTAGTACCTTTTAGAGGATTATATGAATAAAAAATTTACTTACTTTATTTCATCTTGGTTACCCAAATCTTGATGATTAAGCAATGTTTCCAGGAGGCTCAAAGTCAGATGTAATCCATGTTTCCCACAGATAGCCCTGATCTGCAAATAAAACACAATTTGAAAATTTTCACTGTAATAAAATAAAAATTTGAATTTTCCTTTCATAATTGGAACCTATATAATCTTGACAAAGATTTAATACCCAGGAGTGCATTGTACCATTAGGATACCATTCATGACAAGGATGTCCAATTGAATTCTCATCAATAGCAGTTTCTTATTTGGTTGACAGAGGTATAGTTTATTATCCAGAAGTCACTGAACTTTGAAATTCTGATCTTACATTTTTGTCAGCCATGGAATTGGTGATGGTCAAGGCCTAGAAATTATATACACTTATTATATAGGTAAATTGCAAAGTAATTTTGTATATCTACTTTGATTTATAAGATAAGCCTATTGTGTTACCATGGTGAATATAACTGTCTGCATTTTATATATGAGGAAACCAAGACTTAGATTATGTGACCTTAATGTCATGTAGTTAATCAGTTATGGAACTTAATCTAGAAACCAGATGCTCAATAAATATTTTTGGATAAATGAATGAAGTATCACTGCAGTTTTCCAAATGCTTAATATTTTATGAGTCTAATTGACAAACCAGTTCAGTTCTCAGGTTGATGGGTGGGTAATACTTAGATTTAAACATGTCATACTTTTAGGGGTGTGATAGCATATGTTGTATGTTTAGCATAATGTTTAAGCATATAGATTTTGGAATGAAACAGGACTTATTCTGAACACCAGATCTGCTGCCTGTGATCTGTGTGACCTCAGAAAGTTATTTAACCTTTCTATGCCCAATTACTTCATCTACAAAATAAGACTAGTATTTTATTCTTTCCAGGATTCTGTGAAGATTACATGATAAACAGAATAGTGCCTGGCTTTTAGTAGACACTGGATTAATATCTGTTGAATGAAGAAAATGGAGAGAGAGGAAGAAAAAAGAGGGAAAAGAAAGAAGAGAGAAGAGGAAAGGAAACGGGGTGGGGAGAGAGAGAACCAGGGGGAGAGTGAGGGTGAGAGAAAGGAAGGGAGAGAGAAGAAAGAAGGAAGGGAGGAAGGGACAAAGAACTTTAAAAATGTCTAATAATTTAGCGTTTGGGCTAAATAGTAGCTACTAAACAGTAGCTAGTATTATTATTTTGAGAGGAAGTTCATTATAGTAACTGCATTAAGCATGTCTTTTTATTCCAATGCTATGATAACATAGGGGCCTTGCTGACCCTGGAGAGATTGCTCCTCCCAGGGCTAGCCAGTTCCTAGATATAGTAAAGGACTGGCTTGAGAGAGTGCTTTTTCATATGCAAACCAACCATCATCTTTATCGGGGCTCTCACACTTGGGCCACTATTTCCCTGCTGTAATCTCTCCAGGACCGAATATCAAGCAACTAAGGACATACCATATGCCTCAGAGCCCCCAAATTATTCAAACAACCCAATCCTAAACCTGCTTACTCTGCCTAGCTCATTCTACAAAAAAGGCTCTTATCCACATTTTCCCCTCATCCTCTGCCTCCTGACAGCCCCTGGTGCTTCCCGGTGTGGCCTGTGTGACATGCGATGCCCCCTTCTTGGAAACTGTAACAAACTCTTTTTTTCAGTGGCAGTCATCTCCTGATCTGTTAGTCTCCAGAGCTGAATAATAATAAAACCTAGACTTTAAAACAGTGACAAAAATAATTTTCACTTGTCTTTATGTAAGGAAACAAACAACAAATCTGGGTTTGAAAGTTGCAAATTTTACTAGGTGTAAAGGAGTGGTATCAGGGAAACTTAATAACAAAAAAAGGTCAATTTGAAACATGAAAAATGAGTAAGTTTGCCAGAAGAATAAGGGGTTGGGGAGAATTCTAAGCAGAATAAAAGCATGTACAAATAATGGGTGAGGAAGAACGTAGTGCTTTTTAGAAACTGCATATATTTTGATATCCACTCTTCTCTAGTTTTATACCCCTTTCCGAGCTGGGTAGTAATTATCTGTTCATTGGTGCTTCTTTACAAGACAGTGGCTTACTAAGGGTTGTAATTGTGTTCCATTTTCCTATCACCATTGCCTAACACAGTGCTGAAAAATAAAAGATTAATAATTATTGAATAAGTGAATACATGGATGAATGAGAAAGTGGTTGAATGAGGAAGTGGATGAATGAATTGAATACACTAAAGAGTGGAGTATGTATGGACAGAGGTTGGCAAAAAATTTTAGAGAGGTAGAAATTAGACACATTACACCATTTTACTCCCTAAATAAGAATTGATTCATCCTTATGTTTAGAGCATATTAATGTATTTTTAAACATCAATATTAAGAGGTTATTCTAAAAACAGTTCATTTACTTCTGGCAATATTGAGTTTTGCTGTAGGCTAAAATGAACAGCAGGTTAGAAATAGTACATCAGAGTTCCTAGAAGCAGATTGATTGATAGCTGCTAAGAATTGACTGCTGACAGTTGTAAAGGAGTAATAGAAACATCTACCAGAAAATCTTGGCAATTTAGTGTTATTCAGGATTATTATTAAAATTCTTTAAAGCATGAATATTTGTAATGATGACCCTTGTTCGATAAGAAAGCATTTGATTATGTGAAGTTTTTTTCTGTTTAATAAGGAATTTTTAAAATCAAATGTAAATAATCTATCTCATTTAGAAAATGACATGTGAAATTAAATGTTTATTTCCCCAAAATGCCCCTTGAAAGAGTGGTGCACAGATGCTCTCTTAACATTCTTACTTCCCATTATGGCTCCATTTTTATTTTACCTAATCACTATACCACAATTCTTAAACTGTGTTTACCAAGTCACTAGTAACCTCCATTGTTTCAAAATACTTTTCAGTCCTAATTATAGATGGCCTCTTCACAGCATGTGACATAGCTGATCACACCATCCTTCTATACATCTTTTCTCTTGGCTTTTTTTTTACTACTCCTACCACTCTTTTGATTATCCGTAGTCTTCTTTGTTGGCTTTTCTCTGTCTACCTATCCCTTAACATTGAGTGCCCTCTTCAATTTTCCCTTCTCACTTTTCATTATGTCCTTAGTAATCCCAATTACTTCCATGACTTCAACTCCATGTTGAAAATTCTTAAATCATTATTTAGTTTTAACCTTGCAACATAGATCAACATATTCAAAACAACTCATCATTGCTTCTTCTACTCCTCCACACTGCTGCTTTTCTGTTTCGTGTCTCGGAGATGGTACCATCTACCAAGTTGCCAAAGCTAGAACCTCGAGTCATTTTTGAGTCTTCCTAATTCAGGATTCACATCCAATTAGTCACTAAGAACTACTTTTGTATCTCAGTAATGAGACACCTTCTTGATAATAATGAGAAAGTTGCATGAGGATGAAGCAAAAAGAAATGAGAAGCATAGCCGCCTGTGTTCTAGTTAGCTTCTTCTGGAAGGATGATCTGGGAGTAGTTTGAGATGTAAAGTGGAAAGAGGATGAGTTCAAGAGATGAAGAATATAGATTATGTTATAAAAAGTTCAAAGTGAACCTGCATGCTTGAGGGCATCTTAGGTTCTACAGATTTATTGAATCATCTTAGGTTCTACAGATTTATTGAATCTATGGTCAAGCTGGTTAATAAATGTATGTGAATCCATGTTGCCTCAGCAGTCCTTCCATTGCATCAAAGACATGCCATCATTGCATCAAAGGCATGCTAGAGGAACAGGATGAGTGAGTCCTTAGAATGAGGATGACAAGTATTTGGTATGTTTTCATACCGTTTTTTGGCAGTGGTCAAAATTCTATTGATTTGAGTGTCAAGACTCAGATTATTTGTTAAGACTGAATTTACCTGAGAAGATACAAATGACCTGTGAACCCTCTGAAATGTTGGCTGTGAAGATGTGCCTCAGCACCCCCACCTCCACCCAGCACAGGGTGCGTAGATTTTATGAGAAACTTAAGGAGTCTGTAATTCTCTCTCATGCATCCCAACAAGATTTAGTACTGGTCAGAAAGAAAAGCCTTTCCAACTCAGATGATCTTTCCCAGTCCACTTTAAAGTCCTGTGTCCAGGAGCAAGGATTTTGGTGTGGAACCACTGCTGCTTTCTGTATCTAATGTCCCTTGGTTCCCAATTTGTCTCACGTTCTGGGGAAACAGAAATCTATTTAACATGCCTCCCAGAACTGTACTATACTTTGAGTGAGTTCCAGATGTCTTAAGAGATACCAGATGGCTCATGAAGCACAGACCAGCTTTAAGGAAAATGTGCCCCATTTCCTTGGATATGAACCACAAATTTAAGCTGTTAGGGCCAGCTGTTGGGGGAGAAGTTTAAGGCCTTTTCTGATAACTAGTGCTCAGTGTGGCCATCATTGACCCGAGGAAAGCTCCTTTTTCCTTAGGCTGTTTTGAAGTGATACTTTCATCAAACACTGATTTTTTAATAAAGTAAACTAATATTTACTGAGTGCCTCATATATCTGACTGCGTAAAGTGCCTTCACGTACTTACCTTGTTTAATCCTCACAGTAGACATGGGTGGTAAATATTTGGAACCCAGTTTTTCCATATGAAATATCTGAGGTACAAAGAGTTTAAGCAAATTTATTTTGATTTTCAAGTCACTTATGTTCAATCCTATGAGTATCATCTGAGAACATACAACTTCACTGATGGTGATAGTTTCTAGTAACAAAGAATTGGTGCTTCTTTATTTCTACTTATCTATTCCTGAACATGATAAAAGATGTTTATGATGTGTGGAATCTCCTGTAGTATTCTCTCTCTTTAGTGAAACATGCTTTCATGTGTAATATTCACATACATACACACACATAATATCACGAGCTTTGCCTTTGCATACTTGATTGACTGTATAAATAAAAGTGTAGAGAAGGCCACTTCTATGCTAGAATAAGAACCCACTTACAGCATATCATGTCCTTGCTTTCTTAGTGAACATAATTTGTTCTTTTCGATTCTCTGACTCTCAGTTCTAACCCATGTTTACCTAGATGAAAGGTATTTTCTAATCTTTTCAATGGGACTCCCCCACTTCTCCATAATTTCTAATCCTTTCTACTCCTGGAATTCTAACTCTTGTATCCTGGGTTCAGTGAAATCTTCTAGATATCTTCTGTCTAATGAAGTTCCAATTCTAGCTCTTAATTTTCAGTTTCCTTTTGTACTTAGAATTCTGCCTCTGCCACTCACTAGCTATGGCCCTTGGGTAATTCAACTGGCCTCTCTGAGACTCAGTTTTTAAAATTTATTAAGTAGGTATTATAACACCTATTTAGACTTTTGCAGTTATCTGTAAGTGTTAAGTGAGATGATGTAAATAAGGCATCTAGTACAGTACTTGGCACTTAGTAAGAACTCAAAGCTTAGTGGTTGTTAGTGGAATTGTAGAAATAGCGGTAATTATTATTTCACCTGTATCCTGGGGTTTATAATTAATATGGTTCTGGACCTTCTTCCATGAAACACATCTGCACTATTAATTAATGCTTTGAAACAGGATGCTATTCTCTATCAGCAATAAATCATATTAGTTTCTAAAATTTGGTATTCCTAAGGAATGGGATACCACATGCTGACCTCACTGGAAGCTGATAGAAGATGTGAGAAATGACCATTTGGCCTTGGCAAAATATTTGTTTTCCATTGTGAAATATTATTTTAGTATGGTTATATTCTTTATTGTTAACATAAAGCAGCCTGATGTAAGTAATTCGTGGATCAATTCTGCACATTTCACAATTCCTTTTCTATTTTGTTTTTCACCTCTCTAGCACAGAAAACAAAACAAAACAAAACTCTGTAATGTAATCCACAGGCAGAACACAGATCATAACTGTGCTTTTTTAACTATAGATCCAAAGACCCAATGTAGCCTTTTAGAGATGAATAAATCTGAAATCTAATTTTATTTACCTTGGGTGGGGATAGGTAGCCAGAGAATGAGCGATCTTCTTTTCGAAAACTCAGATTAAGGCTCTCTATGTTGAGTTTGCCATTTGTTGTTCTTAGTGCCATCTTTAAGATTTCCAGCAGGCCCTTTTTCATTTCTGACTGCAAACTGGAGTTTGGAGGAGCAGTATCGCTTGGAGAGGCAGGGGAAAGGCTGTGAAAAGATGATCCATTGAAAGCCACTGTATTTTTTTATATTATGTCACTCACCCTTGTTATACACCATGGCTCCAGAGAACCCACCCAGTAAGGCCTTTTAAATCTCTGTAACCTGGTCATGGGACTGCAATTTGTGATTTCATAGATTAATTCAAATCTGTTCCATTCTAGGAGCACTACGGTCTCTTCCAGGAGGAACCAATCAATTCAACTAGAACATAGACCAAAATTTGTATTCCATTCTCTCATTTTTCCAGGTTGAGAGAAAAAATTCAGAGTGACTTAGTAGTTTACTTTACTTACTTGATTTTACTTTTTAAAGTGCAGGATAATCAAATTTCTAAATGGTACATTGTCACAAGCAAAGCAGACCCTGTTAGAGCGCTGTAACCAGGGAACCTATATAGAAGGAACTTTTAAACCAGGTGAACTTCCTGCATTATCCATAAATCTGCTGTTTGTATCTGGAAAACCCAGAAAATATTTGAGAGTAATTACTTACTTACCATGTGGCATGTTAATATATGTAATTATTCAGACAGTTTATCTGGCTATTGTTACTTTATATAGCAGGTGAAAAATATCAGGGTGCTAAAATGTTAGTCATTTATTTTATGAAACTAGTTTGAGATATTTACTCATTTAACATTCAAAGATATGTGTCTTTCCAGATTTGGCTGACCTATCTTCTCTACAGTGAAGCTTTTTGTAATTTCCATTATCTCAACTTAAGCACCATTTCCCTAGAGGGACATTCTATGACATCCTCTGTCCTCCACTCATATAAATCGGTTTGCTTTCAGTGTGTTCTTGGTAAAGCTCTAACAACCAACAATTCAAGATAAAGTCCTAACTTGGAGCATTTCTGATTTTCATGTATAAATATGCCCACCATGGCTGATTTCAAGCTACCAATATGTCACTGAATGAGGACTTGGGAACTGATGCTCACAGTAGGTCCTCATGGTGCTCTAGCACCCTCTGCTTGATAAACTCTTTCATAATTCTTTGTTCTTTTCCTTATGTCTCCCTCGAATTGTGGTTGCCTCTTTATTTCTTTAGTCATTGTTTCATGCTTGACCTCCGAAGCAGATTGCTCCATAAGAAGTGGGTCGAATCTACTTTATTCCTTACTATTTCCAGATCTTGTACAGTATGTGTAATTGATTATTTTTGGATGTATTTAATTTTTCCTAAAGGTCGTATTGTATTTTCTTTTTCCTCTGTGACTCTTACTTGAGTTTTGGCTCTAAACTATACCATTCTGAACTATTTAATAATAGTGAATATTTTCCAAAAGCACGATACAGGAAAGGAGAAGTGACTATCTATGTTTTGGTTACCTAGCTCTGCACCCTTCTTCCTTTCAAGGAGTTCCCCAGCTCTGGAGTCTGCCTCTTACTTTAGCAGAGGAAAATGCCAGCTATTTGCTTATCAGCTTTTCTTTGCTGCTTAGGGTATACGACTGTGGCCTTGCCAATCAGGTGTACCTGTCCCAGATTTGAATCAGAAGTGTTCCTTCCTCTTTTTTTTTTCTCACATCAGTTTTTGGAGATAGGAGTTCATTAGTCTCTGGCCCCTAGCTCAGTACAATGAATACTGAATGGGCAGGTGTTGTATGAATCCCATATACTGCGTTTGGTGGGGTTTCTTAGAAAACCTGCTGCAGGAGTCGATTTCATCTGGTCCAACTTAGGTGGTGAGAGCTGTTGCCACTCCTGCTCCCACTGGTGATGCTAGAGGCTTTTTAAACATCACAGAGCTGCCTCATTAAAAGCTCTACCTGACAGAAATGAGAGGGCATTTTCCTGAGCAGCACATTAATTAAAAAAGAGCCTGGATTCATTACAGGCCATCAGTCCTGCGCTTCTACACATACACACTGTCTGGTTTGTGTAAACCAGCACCTTCTCTGAGGAGTTCAAAATGATCTCTTTATGTACCTTTTTATAGGCTAGATATCCAGATGTCCCTTCATGTGAAATGATGCAAGCTCTTTGAATAACTGGAAGTGCCAATTACATTTAATAAATGTTTACTGAACATTTCCCATGTGTCAGGAACTATGCTAGAACTATGCTAGACGCTGAGTTGGCCAGGACAGACACTATCCCTAACCTCAACTATCAAATAAATAATTACAAATACAATGTCTGTTATGCAGGGGAAAGACTATGGGACCATTCGGCAAAGAGATATATTCTAGCCTATGGCTCAGGACAGGCTTCCTGTCTAGGAATCATAAGACCTATATCTGCCAATGAGTGGCCATGTTTTCCAGTGCGTAGTGTATTAGCTCTCAAGGGCCAAATCTCATAATCTGTATTATACAGTGTGGTTGTTGATTATTAAAAATGTATAGGACTTTATGGCTCTCAGTAGGACAGTTACTTCCAGAGTGAGATTTTCCTGGCATATCCACATGGCAGTATCACTTTCTTTGGACTATGAGCCCTTAAAGGAGAGACTGAGCCTTGCCAACTTCTAAATTCACTGTGCCCAGCAAAGTGTGCCTGGCAAACAGCTGCTCTTCAATGAATATTTGTTGAATGAAGTACCAGAATCAAAAAGGGCACCCTGGAGAAGGGAATTAAGTCTAACATTTGGCTTGGGGACATTTTACAGAAAACTACCTTTTTCCTAGAGTAAAGATATAAATTTGTATGCCATGGCACTTAGTCATTATGTCACATATGTAACTGAAGAGAGTGTCTTCTGGAAAGGTAGTTTAAAAATAGTAACAAATACTTATATAGCATTTACTATGTACCAGGCACTGTTTTTAAGAACTCTGTATTAATTAACTCAGTCATTGTTACAAATCTCTGGAGTTCAGTGAAGTTTATTATTCCCATTTTACAGTTTTTCTTAGAATGGAAGCACAGAGAGGGTAAGTGACTAGTCTAAAGTTACAAAGCTCCTTTGTGCAGAGATCGGGATTGAGCCCAGACTTCTGGCAATGAGGCTATGCTCCTAATCACTGCACTTTGGTCATTTTTCTTGGAGAATGCAGAAACTATCATGCTTTACAGTGTCTCATCTCTAAAGATAATCTTCACATCCTATTTTTACTTTTGGTCATTTATTTTCCCTGAGATTATGTAAAGGAATTAATTGATTCTTGTACCTCAAACATTTGTTGGCTAGTAGTCCAGGAGTTCACTGACTGAACAGATTTCTGGAATCACACTCTAGATTAGCTCTGCACCAGTATGCAATTATTTCTTATTTCATAATGAGGTTTTTCATTTTCACATGACAACTGCATAAAAAAGACACTCTTGATGTTAAGAAACACATGCCATTTCTGCAAATAATTTTCTGTGCCAACCTATGTACAATAGAGAAAGAGAACTACAAGTAGAAGCCAAGTGTCGGTGAAGAGCAAAATGGATCTGCATTGGATGGGCTTTTAGAGTAATTGGCCTCCAAGATCCCTGCCAGCTCTGGAAGTCTAGGGATAGTATGCCCACAAAGACAGAGAAAAGTACCTTTTGCTGTGATGGCTACCACCCTCAGTTTTCTTCAGGTTGCTGTCCACAACTTGTTTGCTTTGCTGTGGATCATCTGAAGCTGCAACTTTTAAAAACCAGAGTAGCTTTTCATAATTCACCTGAAAATTAAATATGCTCATTTAATTTACATGTAAGGGAAAGAGGTCTGCTGAGATAAAATGTGTTTGGAAATTTATTAGTGCTTTTTACCAAATAGTCCTATTATTCTCCTTTCTGGATAGATGGTGAAATTGTATTTCCTGGTTGGATAGGGCCATGTGACCAGTTCTGGCCTATGAGTTGTGAGCAGAAGTGACATGTGCTACTTCTAGGTTAAGGATTAAACTCGCGTGAGACCCTCCAGATCTCTCATTTTTCCTCTCTGCCATCATGTCCAAAAATATTTCAGAGTGTCTGTTGCATCAGCGCCTGGATTTTGGAGCTATGACAGTGACAGTACTGAGAAGAGCCTGTGGCTAACTCATTACAGAAATGTAAATGAAAAAAGCTTTTGTCGTTTTAAGCAACTGAGACTTTGAGGCTGTTTGTTACTACATCATAACCTAGCCTCTAGCCTCTCTTTCTCTCACTCACATCTATTACATACTTTATATAACATATGCTTATATTTAGATATATTCAGCATGTATATTCAGATTATTTGGGGAGAAGGCTTTATTAAGCTAAATGAAAAAAAAAAAACTCAAGGCTTTTTTTTTATATAGAGAAGGACTGAAGGAATGTCATCCATTTCCATTGCTGAGCTGGATGACATCCTAGGAACAGTGATGGACAGACAACTGAAGAGCAGTGGAAGGGGTGGCAGTGGAGAAGATATAAGATCTCCAGTATAAGTAGGTTTCAGGGTAGAAAATTTGATTGAACTGAAGAGTCATAGAGGTTGTGCTAATATGTTAGCATTGTATCGCTAAATACTTCTGTTACTAAATCCTTAGCCTATCTCCATGAGGTTGGTTTTGGTCTAATTTTTTTTTTTTTTTGTCTAGTTTTCTATCAATATATGCTCACTAATTATTTACCCACTGATATTACTTCTTCCTATTTTAGGATATTTTCCACTAGCTCCCTGAATTTGCCTACACTTGGACCGTTCTTTGTGTTCACTCACAAGTGTGAGCTTGGGAAGTGCAGTCAGAGAAAGAACACTGCCTTTGTATTGGAGAATCTTTATGTCTGCCCTGAGTCTTCCAGAAATTTTCTGGGTGCCCTGAGAAAGTTCCTTAACCCTTCTGGGTCTCAGTTTCCTAATGAGTTCTATTTCAAAGAAAGATACCCCTCATCTCTAACTCTCTAAGAACTATCATGATATATCTTAGTCAAGTTCTCCAGTCTTTTCTTAAAATTTACAGATGGATTAGCTTGTAAGTGGACTTAAGTGTGCCCATTATCTTGAATCTGTAAGTATTCCAATAATGTTAAGAATGGACAATGAAAGTTGAGATAGGAAAGCCCTTTAAAGAGAAATTAAGCAGGACTAAGAGACCTAAATTTATTTTATATTCTGGTCTATTCAGACCAGAGATTTATACATCTGAATATAAATAAGCTTTGTATCTTAGGAGTCAATAGTAAAGGTTATATTCAAGAAAGAAACTTGCTTTTTAATTCTATTACTTTGGTTGGTTCAAGTAAAATAAACAAAAGGAACCCGCATTTAAAATAGCAAGGTGGCCATACCATTTCAGGAGAGCCCCTTCTAGAAAATCTCTGGCAGAGGATCTTGATTGTTGGTAACTGTAGAGGGACTTCATGCCTCAAGAAGAGGTGGCTCAGCTGAGATTGAAGAAGAAATCCTGAAAAGGTGGGATCTAGGATCTTCAGCTCTTTCTCAAGCCTGTCTAATAAGCCAGAACTCAAAGAGCATGACTTGAGTTCTCTTCTGACCAGGGCAAGAAGAAAAGTATCTTCTTTAGTCATTCCAGTTGGCCTCTGGGCAATATCCTGACACAACAACAACAACAAATTAACTCGGCTCTAAAATAATGATGGCTGTAGGCTAATACAAGGAAGCAGAAGCCTATAAGGGCTGGTATCATTCACTTTCAGGCCTATCCTAGAATAGGATGAGTTAGTAACACCTAAAGGTAAGTATTTGGGTGTATTTATTAGTTTACAATACCTCAGGACCTTCTTCAGGAGAATATCACTTCAAAGTACATAACTCTGTTAGAAGGCTCTTTAAGGTATATATCATCTGTTGTTTACAAAATAACTTCTTGATTATAAGAGAATTTAGAATAAGAAATCTTAAACACCCATTGGATATGAGAGGAGGAAGATGGGAGGAAGAAGAAAAGTTTAGTTGAGACATTTGGGAACCTTCCTGGAGAAACTTCCTAGAAAGCTGGTTGGACATATGGAGTCTGGTATCCACTAGTCCATTCTCACTGTCTTCTTATCTGCTCTACATCCAAATATACAGTCAATAAAAAATATCCTTCATCCACAATAGGAAACCACCCACCAACTCTAAGTATACACACCTCTGGTTGGTCAGAGCCACCCCTTGCCATCTGTTCCAAGGACCAGTCTCTCAAGTTTCTCCTGGGAAGGCCATGGATGTAGGACAGGGATTGGTCTCCAGTTGGTACAGAGATGCAATGGACATTTGCCTGGTTGGGAATTTTAAAGAAACAAAGAAATGATAGTAAGACTCAGAAAGGGAGAGGGGAAGAGAAAGAGGAAAGAAGGGAAAATATGAGCAAGCCAGCCAATTTCTTAAAACATATTCCCAGTTCCAAATGACTTCAGCCCATGTAGTCATTGGATCATTGAGTCTCCAAAGAAGAAAGCTTACCTCAACATCAATTTCTTTATTGGGGTTTCCCTGAGAGAGGCAGGGCAGGGTAAACAGATTAGGACTGGCTAGTTTGAATAATCCCAGGAGACTTTGGGCATATGGGCTGTCCCTAGTTGTCTGCTTTCTGGACTTGGGTTGATTTCAACAGAAGATATATTGGTTTTGTGTCTGAGAATTAGGTAAAGGTGGTGGTTGGGGATTACATCAGCATTACATAATTAATACATTTGACAAATATATTAACAAATATATTAACAATTATCATTTCATTTGTACAAGACAGGTGTTCGTGACAAAAGAAAAGCAGAATGTGAGGTGTTTATAGGCAAATATAGAGTTCTTATTAACAATAAGGATATCCGTAGGCTGTTTTAGAGGAAGGGCAGCAAAGGCAATTGTGAGCTCTGTTTAGAATGGAATAGAAGCATTTAAAAACCCAGACTATGATATCCACAGAGCAATGTTATTAAAGATTATAATAGAATAAATGATGGAACAGGGGTCAATGATGAAATCCCATTTCCTCTTGACATGGAGTATGGTGTATTAATCATGCTTTTTATTTTCTGATGGTTTGACATCTTGGGGGACATTGTTGGCTGGAAGAGACTATCCCTCCCAGGCCAAACTAATTCTTAGAGATAGTAAACAGCTGCCTGCTAATATACTGTTCATATGCAAAGCAACCAATCCTGAGTCTATATATCCCCAACCACCACCTTTATCTAATTCTCAGACACAAAACCAATATTTCTTCTGTTGAAATCAACCCAAGTCCAGAAAGCAGACAACTAGGGACAGCCCATATGCCCAAAGTCTCCTGGGATTATTCAAACTAGCCAGTCCTAATCTGTTTACCCTGCCCTGCCTCTCTCAGGGAAACCCCAATAAAGACTGGGTCCTGTGCTTTCCCCTCACTTGCACCTCTTGATTTACCTTAGTGCTTTCCTATGTGGCCCTGTGTAATGTCATATACCCCCTTTTCCTAAGGAATGTAAACAATAAACTCTTTTTTAAAGGCAGTTGCCTCTATATCCGTCAACTTGCCATAACTGATTAAAATAAAATTCCAGGTACAAATCAAGACACATGGTTATTTTTAATATCAGATAATTAAAAGGAGACATTATCAGAAGGACTCACTGAAAACTGAGTGTACTCAATTGGTAGCCATGTTGAATAACCTATCAGTGTGGATAGCAGCCTACAGCTGCTTTATAGTCATGAAGCATGAGAAAAATCAAGAGGCTCTCTAGAGTTGGCAGAGTGAGCAAGAGTGGCAGAGAGTTCTAGAATAGACATAAGAATAACAAGACTTAAAATTTTGGGCACATACTCTTTACAAGGCACCATATGAGTGCTTTGTCTATGTCATTCAATTTAATCCTTATAACAACCCTATAAGATAGGTACTATTAGCACCCTTTTATATTTGGAAAGCCAAAGCTTGCAGAAGTTAAGGAACTTTATTCCTTCATTTAGGAAATACTTAAGTTTCGCCTGGTCTGGGCCAGGCACTATGATAGGTCCTACAGTGAACAAAACATCTGGCCACTGTGCTCACAGAGTTTGCAGATAGAGGCACAGCAAACAACTGTGACAGTACAATATGGAAAGAGGGCCACTATCTGAACAGTTCACAGGGCCATCTAACCTGGACTTTGGTGGTCCAGGTCTGGAAGCAATGATATTTAAGTCTAGGCTTGAATGATGAGTTAGATACCAATTTGAATAGGCTAATTGTGTGGTAAGGGAGGAGGAGAAGAGTACAAGAAAAGGAAACTGAACATTGAAAATTTTATAGATAGCACATGGGCTTAAGAGAGGGTTGGGTGATTTCAGAGCATAGTTTAAGTTTTGAGAAAGGCAAAAGACAAGGCTGCAGAAGAAGGTGAGAGGAACGGTGGTGAATAGACTTAAGTCTTATTAACATCTGTGCTGTACTTTGAAGGCAAGGGGGAGCCATGGAAACTCTTTCAGCAGAGCTATGACTAGGTCAGAATTGTCTAAAATTTACTCCCTAGTAAATTGTGCAGATAAGATTTGAACCTTGACTTTTACCACAGCACTAGGGTAAGAGAGATTTCACATTCAGTCCACAAAGCAGTTTCATTCTATAAAGTATTCAGTTAGGTATTTCAGACACATTGTTCTCAGAACAATGTTTCTTTGAAAATTACTTTAAATATAAAATATTTCCATTTCAGCCATATGTATTTTTCTGCCTCTGAGAATTTGGTACACTTCTGTATTACAGTATTCTAAAGAAGCATTATCAATACTTTATCATTCTAATGGGGTCAAGGTGTTTTTTAGCCCCCTTGCCTCTCATTTAAGCACCAAAATTTATTTATTGAGTATTTTTATTTTCAGCTCTGCAGGTACAAGTGAATAAGACAGGTATAATTCTTGCCCTCAAGATCTTCTGGCCTAGATGTCACAGACTAAGTTTTATGGACACACCTATGAAAGGGAAAAATGTATTTTACTCCCAGGACTGATGTGAAGAATGAGCATTACAATGTATTTTAAACATTTTACAAATTCTAAAACTGTAGTATATTTATTTTTTAATTTTTTGTGTATCTCCCTCCAACAGAGTGTGAACTTTATATAGGCCAGAACTCCCAGTATTAAGAACAGCACCAAATTTGAGAACTAATAAACAGTGTCAGAATGGTGATGTCTTGTTCAGGCCAAGTGTACGCTAGCTTCAGACCTGTCCCTTCAGGGATATAAATCATTCATATAAATCAGTGATATAAATCACCTTGGTTATTATTTTTCAAAAGCAAAAGGTGTCCCCAAAGTGTCAAAATAAAATGAAAAATTTTGATTAAGAATCACCATGTTTCTGACTTCAGGAGTTGCCAAAGTATCTATAAAATCTCTGATGCTAGCAGTTTCTCTCATTTGCTTTACTTCACATCACAAAATACTGCTTGGGGATGGCACAATAGTCTGAAATGACTTCCGAGCAATGCTTGTTTTATGATGTTTGCCTAAAAGAATCGGTACAAATGAAGCTCAGAAATTAAACACAGATTTAGTAACTCTTCTTGGGTTGTTGGAACTTGCATATTGGTAGTATAAACAAGTCTTTTTAAAAGATTGCTTATAAATAAGACTATTTTGAAGTAGTTACATCGTGGAAGTCAAATGTATATTTGAAAAGTCCTATTGCTTTTATAATGAATAATATTCCATTGTATGCATATATATTTTACCCATTTTTCTGTTGATGGACATTTGGGTTGCTTCCCTATTTTAGTTACTATGAATGATACTGCTATGAACATGGGTGTACAAATATCTCTTTGAGACCCTCCCTTTAATTCTTTTGAGTACATGCCAAGAAGTGGTATAGATGGATCATAAGGTAGTTCTATTTTTAATTTTTTTGAGAAAACTTCATGCTCTTTTCCACAGTGGCTATAACCATTTTGCATTCCTACCAAAAGTGCACAAGTGTTTCAGTTCAGTTCACATCCTTGCTAACATTTGTTAATTTTTTTTTTAAATAGTTATTCTGTTCTAGTAGATTGTATCTATGAGGTTGTATCTCATTGTAGTTTTGATTTGCATTCCTCTAATGAATAGTTATATTGAATGTTTTTTCATTTGCTTATTGGCTATTTGTTTATTTTCTTTGGAGAAATGTCTATTCAATTCCTTTGCTCATTTTCAAATTGGAATGTTTGTTTTCTTATTGAGCTTTAGAAGTTTTCTCTATATTCTGGATGATAACCTCTTATTTTGTATATGAGTCCTCCCATTCTGTGGGCTGCCTTTTTACTCTGTTGATAATATCTTTTGATGCACAACACTTAAAAATTTTCATGAAATCCAATTTTTAAATTTTGGTTCCTATGCCTTTGGGGTAACATCTAAGAAATTACTGCCAGATCTAATGTAAAGATTTTGCCCTATTTTTTCTTCTAAGAGTTTTATAATTTTAGATATTACATTTAAGTCATAGATCCATTTGAGTTATTTTTTTTGTATATGTTAGATAAGGGTCTAGCTGCATGCTTCTGCATGTAGATATTTCGTTTTCTCACTACCATTTGCTGAAAAGACCATTTTTTACCATTGAATCATGGCACCCTTGTAAAAAATCATTTGGCCATTTATGTGAGGTTTTATTTTTGGACTCCTTATCCTTTTCAGTTGGTCTACTTATCTGTTTTTATGCCAATACCATACTGTTTTGATTATTGTAAACTTTATAGTTATTTTTGAAATTAGAAAATGTAAGTCCTCCAGCTTTGTTCTTCTTTTTTAGGGACCCTTGAGATGAGTTTTTGTATTTCAGCAAAAAAAATCTTTGGGATTTTGATAAGAGATTGATGATGATAATTTCTTCTGTATAAGAACATAGCATGACTTTTCATTGTTCAAATCTCTTGTGTCTTTCAGGAGTGTTTTGCATTTTTTCTCATAAAGGTCTGAACATTCCATAAGTTTATGTCTGGACATTTAACTTGTCTATATGTATGAAGGCATTGATTTGTGTATATTGATGTTATAACTGTTTTGTCAAATTCTCTTAATTTTAGTAGTTTCTTCATTAGCTGTTTCGAGATTTTAAGTGCATAGTCTTATCATATGAAAACAATTTTTCTCTTCCTCTCTATTATGCCTATAATTGCTTTCTCTTGTTTAATTACATTGTCTTAATACCTCCAATGTAGTATTAAGAACCAGTAAAAATAATAATATACTTGACTTCCTCCAGACTCTAATATGAAAGCCTCTAGCATTGCTCCATTAAATAAGATGTTGGATTTGGGTTACTATGTAGAGAGAGAGTTTTAGAAACAACAAAGAACAATACATTCTTATTCTCATGGAACTTGAAGACTTGTTGAAGGGGATACGCAAGGAAACAGCCTATTTTGATAATATAACAACATTTACTATAGGGTTATACACAGATTGTTTTAGAAGTACATTAGGAAAAGCACCTCAGTCTTGGTGATGAGACCATGATGCTTCTTAGTAGAACTGATATTTAAGTTGAGACCACAGGGTAATTAGGAGTTAAATAAAGATGGAGGGAAGAGACTTTCACACATAAAAAGGAATGACATGGAAGAAGTATAGGAGATAAAAGAGAACAAAACTCTATTAGGGAAACTGAAGTTCAGTTTAGTGAAAGGTGAGGATGGAAGGGAAGTAGAGCGTAGACAGAACTGAGTTAAAATAGTAAGTCAGGAAGTTTGAATTTTGTACTAGGGCAATGAGAATTAAACAATGGTTTTAAATGTTTGAAGTAGGGGTTACACTTGATCAATTCCTCCTAAAAGAGGCAACGTATATATTCCTGTCTCATTGGTGTTATGCTTGGCCATCTGGCTTCCTTTGACAATGAGATGTTAGTGGATATGACACAAGCAAAGACGTAAAATGTACTCGTGGTTGAGCAATGTGGTTGAGTTTGTCCTCTTGAAATGTTTTCATTAACTTAAGAAAAACTTGCCTTGAAGAGCCCACTGTTTCGGAACAATAAGGAAAACACAGAGTAGACCTGAACCAAATTTACAGTCTGGAGCCAAGCCTAGGAAGGTGCAAGTGAAATGA